>NW_028225685.1:0-211587 GCF_052327205.1 Somniosus microcephalus | reverse complement strand
TGGAGATGGGTCGGTGGTTTAACAAGGACGAAGGGGTCAAAGGGTTCATTTTTTTTGAGGAGAGGGGGTGATGGCAGATTTGAGGGAGGGAGGGGACAGTCTTCTTAGGCAGTCCCTCGGAACCGAGGATGACTTGCTGCCACATTAAAAATGAGTTCACCGGTGACTGATAGAGTCCAATGCGGGACCTACAGTCTCTGTCACAGGTGGGGCAGACGGTGGTTGAAGGGGCAGGTGGTGGGTGGGGTGCTTGGGTTGACGTGCGTTCCTTTGCGCTTGGCTTCTACTTGCTCCCGGCAAAGAGACTCGAGGTGTTCGGTGCCTCTTCTCGGATGCTTCTCCTCCACTTTGTGCAGTCTTGGGCCAGGGATTCCCAGGTGTCAGTGGGAATGTTGCACTTTTTCAAGGAGACTTTGAGGGGGTCCTTTGAAGCGGTTCCTCTGTCCCACCTGGGGGCTCTCTTGCCGTGCCGGAGCTCCGAGTATAGAGCGCTTGTTTTGGGAGTCTCGTATCAGGCATGCGGACGAATGTGACCCATCCATCGGAGCTGAATCGATGCGTGGTCAAAGCTTCGATGCTGGGGATGTTGGCCTTGAAGCGAAGAACACTGACGTTGGTGCGCTCTATCCTGCCAATGACATTTGCAGGATCTTGTGGAGGGCAGCGTTGGTGGTACCTCTCTCCAGTGATTTGAAGGTGCCAGCTGTACATGGTCCATGTCTCTGAGGCATACAGCAGGTGTAGGGCATCACTGCTTGCTCTGTAGACCATGAGCTTAGTGCCTGGGTTTGAGGTCCTGGTCTTCAAACACTCTCTTCCTCAGGCGACCGAAAGGCTGCACTGGCACACTCTGAGGGCGGGTGTTGGGCTTTGTCATCGACGTCCTGCCTTTTGTTAGAGAGTAGGCTCCTGAGGTATGGAAAGTGGTCCACGTTGTCCAAGGCCTTGTCATGGATTTTGATAATCGGATGGGGGGCAGTACTGTGTGGCAGGGGCAGGTTGGTGGAGGACCTTTGTCTTACGGATGTTTAGTGTAAGGTCCATGCACTCGTACGCTTCGGTGAAGGTTGTTGACGATGGTTTGGAGTTCGACCTCACAAGTGAGCGCAGACGCAAGCATCGTCTGCATACTGTAATTCGACGACAGAGGATGGGACAACCTTGGATCTGGACTGGAGGCAACGGAGGTTGAACAGTTTCCCGTTTGTTCTGTAAATTAGCTCCACTCCAGCAGGGAGCTTACTGAGGGTGAGATGGAGCATTGCAGCAAGGAAGATTGAGAAGAGCGTTGGTGCGATGACACAGCCTTGCTTGACCCCGGTTCATACGTGAATTGGGTCTGTGGTGGAACTGTTGGTCAGAATCACGACTTGCATGTCGTCGTGAAGCAGGCGGAGGATGGTGACAAACTTTTGAGGGCAGCCAACTTTTGAGTACCTGAGGAGCAAGAACCGTTAACAACGTCAGCTATCATGGGAGCCAGAAAAGGAAGTTAGGCACATTGAGCCACCAACACCTGTGGGTCACAGCGCCACCTACAGTCCGAGGGACATAACGCCACCTACACCTGTGGGTCACAGCGCCAACTACAGTCCGAGGGGCATAGTGCAACCCACACCTGTGGGTCACAGCACCACCTACAGTCCGAGGGACACAGCACCACCTACACCTGTGGGTCACAGCGCTACCTACAGTCCGAGGGACATAACGCCACCTACACCTGTGGGTCACAGCAACAACTACAGTCCGAGGGACATAACGCCACCTACACCTGTGGGTCACAGCGTCAACTACAGTCAGAGGGGCATAGCGCCACCTACACCTGTGGGTCACAGCGCCAACTACAGTCCGAGGGGCATAGCGCAACCCACACCTGTGGGTCACAGCACCACCTACAGTCCGAGGGACACAGCACCACCTACACCTGTGGGTCACAGCGCTACCTACAGTCCGAGACACAGCGCCACCTACACCTGTGGGTCACAGCACCACCTACAGTCCGAGGGACACAGCGCCACCTACACCTGTGGGTCACAGCGCTACCTACAGTCCGAGGGACACAGCGCCACCTACACCTGTGGGTCACAGCGCTACCTACAGTCCGAGGGACACAGCGCCACCTACACCTGTGGGTCACAGCGCTACCTACAGTCTGAGGGACACAGCGCCACCTACACCTGTAGGTCACAGCACCACCTACAGCCCGATGGCCACTGCACCACTTACAGTCTGAGGGACACAACTCCAATGATCCGGAGCTAGCAAGGCCCGATATTTTCTCAGAGACACATTGGAGCAGGGTGGGGAGGCGGTCCAATATCACGCAGGAAACCTGAAGTAAGTTCAGCACATCTGTTAGTGTCTTTCTAACTGAGCTTGCTCATTAGCATTTTACTTCCGGGTTTGGCATCCAATGCACGGCAGCAGGCTTGATGTGGACCCACATGACGGAATCTCAACTCCAGTATTTAAAGGACCAATCCGAAGATGCAATTTGGAGGGGTTGGGAAGAGAAGTTGTTGTTCAAGAATGGATTTGAGATGGGAAAGGGCTGTGCTACGTTTCAATGGTGTCCCCCCTTGATGCTGGGACTGTGAGGAGCTGGAGAGAGATACTCTTCCCCAGCAATGGGAGGAAAAAACCTGCTGGTGAAACCAAGGTTGGAGGTGGCCCAGGAGATGAGCCACAGGAGCATTGTGCTACGCTCCTGGATTCAGTACAGGAAGCGCTTTAATGACCTAACCAGGTCAGGATAAGTGACTACAGCGGCACATTCACTTACATCCTGCAGTGCAAATCACCTCACCCCCTCACTCTGCCTTTTCAAGCATACTCCATCACATCACTCCTCACATCCTCCTCTTTCTATGCACTTCCCCATCTATCTATCCACCACTGCCACTCACCCTCATCCTTATGCAATATCCTGCCTCTCCTTGATGGTCACCCTCACCAAATGCACTCCATCCATTAGTTGAACACATGCTATTACACTCACTCATATGTCTGTTCTTTCCCTCGTTGCAGGAGACCACAGAACACGAGGGAGAGGGAGAGAACTGGAGGTGAGCCTCCACACATTTCCCAACTCACAAGTGCAGAGGAGGAGATGCTGGAGAAAAGTAGAGTTTTGGCATCCCTGGCCATCAGAGATGGGGACCTCGCAGCTACCTGGTGACACAATTAAATATCAGCGACCCACATGCCATACAACACTCGGTCATGTTGACTTGATTTCAACAGCGAGTGAAATATGATCATCTTCATAATGATAAATTACAACATTCTTACCTTGCCAGGACTAATTCATGTATTTTACCTCCAACCGGGCCTTCATGCGTGCAGCAGAAATCGATGGAAGTCACGGACGATGATTTCTCAGAGGATCTGAATCCTTCTGAGGGCGCACAGTCACAGGACTCCTGCATACCATGCACCAGCTCAGATACTCGCACTTCGGTGGGACCACTTAAACAGATAGTTGGGTTTTCACCTGGTGACTCACACTTCACAAGGGAGCAAGAGCAGATGGTGGTGTCAGGAACAGCTGTGGAGAGTCCACGTTGGAGGGCACAACCCTCTTCAAGCTCTGCTTTCCAACAAACTGATGACTGCAGAGAGAATGGAGAAGTCCGCCTTAAACATGAGTGGGTTGATGTCGCAGGCCATTGCGATGATTTGTTCTTCCATGGATAGAGTGGCCAGCTCCGTGGAACATCAAACGCTCCTATCAAGTGAGTCCATGCGTGACTTGGCCATGGCCGTGCAGACTCTGGATTACAACGTCTGCCACCTTAAATAGGATGACTGATACCTTAGCCTTGGCCTTACAGTGCCCCATTGATCTGTACCAAAGTGCTCTCCAGCAGAATGGTAGCAGTGAAATGCAGCTAGGCCATGAGAAGGATGATGGTGAAAGGGGACATGAAAGTGTCTTCACTCAAAGCGCCTCCACTTCTTACCCATTGCCCCCCCCCCCACTCAGTCAGTACCCGACATGCTGCCTCGTCTCCCAATGGCTGAGTCTGCCCCTGCACGGGTACAGGTGAGGCAGTCTTTGGCAGGGCCCTCACAAGCTCCAAAGCCCAAAGGTAGTCAGCCAAGAGCATCATCAGCAGTCAGCGCGGGGATCTGAGCAGCCTGCCTCTACCTCTGCTGAAGCCACAGGGGTTGCACCACGTAGAAGCAGTCGGAAAAGGAAGAGTAAAGCATTATATTTTCTCATACACCCATATGCATACAAGGGTATACATATGGGTGTATGAGAAAATATAATGTTGTTAAGTTTCTGTTGTTTAGCTAAAGCACATAAATATTACTCTTTTGCACCACTTTCCCATCTTGCTCATTCTTGGTTGCTGGGTGGCAACTGGCAAGTCACCTTTTAGGTTGTTTGTTGATGAATGGAATTGACATGAATTGACAGGGACCAATGGGGGTGTGCTGGTTGTTTTCAGGATTGCTTTGTGTCAGTGGCATTGGTGGAGGGAGGGCGGCGGAAAGCGTGGCTGTTGCATGTGCTTGTAAATGGGTCCACTGGTGCAACCTAAGTGAACCTTGCATTAATAAGGGCATCCCAGACAGCAATGCGAGCAGCTGGTGGTGCCTCATCATCTTCTTCGTCTTCCTCTTCCTCGGAATTGTCTCAAGTGGATCTGAGTTCCGTGCCTTGTTTCTCCTGCAGGTCCAAACCTCGCAGCTGTGCAATGTTGTGCAGCGCGCAGTACACCACAACCAATCTGAAGACCCTGGCGGGTGCATACTAAAGGGCACCTCCATATTTATCCTGGCACTTGAAGCACATCTTCAGCATGCCGATGGCTTGTTCGATCACACATCAGGTAGTTATATAACATTCATTGTAGCGCTGTAAGAAATAGCTGGTAGATTCAAAGATGGGTTTTAATTCTTAGAACAGAGACTGACAACATGCAACCGGGAACAGATAACATAAATTCCAGCAAGGTCGAATATCAAGCATCAAAAGACAAATAGAAGTGATAAGGGAATCGTAAAATGCAAAACATCACACGGTGGTGGGATAATAGACAAAAATGGAGCTGAAAAGTCATAAAATGTCCTTAAAGAAACATAACAAAGCATTCCTCAGAAAGATAAGAGGGAGGCCTTGTCAGTCATGCAGAAAGGGACGGCGAGGGTTGCCTTCCCGCTTCACAATTGGACAATAGGATGGGGATCAAATGATTGACACCAGGTGATTACCAGCCCACCGAAATAACTATAAATATAGACGACCGAGAGAGGAAATCAGGCAGTCAGGATCGAAGGCTTCCCCGAGGTGGCTACGGCCTAACACCTTGGTCAAGTGTAGCCTCTGAGGTGGCTGATGGCCTCACACTTCCAACAGCTTGAGAGATGACCCAACGGAAGTGACCGCTGAAGCAGACTGCAAGAATCCACCCAATCCGAGACCACCGTACTGCCTCCTCGTCTGTCCGGTCGTGGCATTCCGATTCGGGAGTCGTAGATCACTCCGTCACGGGTTGTATGTCTATTATACTCGGCTTAAACCATATGTAATATCTGATTATGCTTTAAAACTGTAGCTCTTTAATAAAAGCCTTACAACTTCTAAAGCCCTGTTGGGTAATCTGTGTGAGCCTGTGATTCCTAATCTTACAGCGCTGTTGGACTTCATTGGTCGGGTTTCTGATGAGTGTCATGAGCCAAGTTTGAAGTGGGTATCCCTTGTCTGCAGGTCCGAAGACATCAGGGAGTTTGGACTGCCACAGGATGAAAGCATCAAGGCAGCTCCCTGGGAATCTTGCGCACATCTACACAAATACCTTTTTGTGGTTGCACACCAGCTGCACATTGATGGAGTGGCAGCCCTTGCGGTTGACGAATACTCCTGGGTGATCAGGGAGTGCCTGGATTGCCATGTGTGTGCAGTCAATACCCTGCACCTGTGGGAAGCCAGTCAGAGCCACAAATCTGAGGGTTCGTTCATTCTGATTGGTGTCATCGCAGGTGAAATTCACATAATTGCCAGCCCTGGCAAGCAAGTCTTCAGTCACCTGTCTTATGTATTTATGGGCCGCTGACTGGGTGATCTTGGATATATCTCCAGCAGAGCCCTGGAAGGATCCGGAGGCAAAAAAGTTGAGGTCTTTGACAGCCACTGGGTTAAAGCGTGGCCACCAGCAGGGAACAGGTCTTCTAGCAGGCTGCAGATGTCTGCCACCAACTGACACAACAACCTGAGCCTTTTGAAACACTGCTTTTTGGACATATTGAGGAAACTCAGCCTCTGCCTGTACGCTCTGTGTCACGGGTAGTTACTCCTACGAGCTGCACCCCTCTGCTGCTCCCCTCCTCTCTGCTACTGCCCTCTCTGCATTCCAGCTACAGGTCTCTCAACAGCAGGCTACTGCTGGTGCTGGTCATATTGGTTCTTGTCCAAGGTCCAATCTAAGGCAGCCAAAGCGCCACCCATCCCGATGTGATTGTGAAAACCTCCGAAGATTGATTCCGCTGCCTCATTTGCTGCTGCGTTCTCGCCTTGCTTTCACTGGCGAGTTTCAGGAAGCCCGGGAAACCCATGGCTGTGCCATTAAATTTAAAAGTCTAGTTGGAAACATTGCTCCATTTGAGCAATTAGCATATGGTAAAAGGCAACCCATCTCTCCCGAGGAGGATGCACGCAAGCAGCCTATCGCACTCCAGTTAAACGCGGAAGTCGGCGGGTTTGAGCCAGCTTCCCAATGTGCTGACATTTTTGTTGGTTTTAACCCCTCCACCCACACCCAAACCCATATCCACGTGCTCCTCCAGGTTAAAAGTCCCCTCTAGGAGTCACAAGCACATGGCTAAATTTCAGATGATACAAAACTAATGAAGGTGGTAGATTCCAAAGCTGAACAGGATAAGCTATAATAAAAACAAAAAATGCTGGGAAGAGTCAGCAGGTCAGGCAGCATCTGTGGAGAGAGAAACAGAATTAACAGTTCAGCTCGATGACCTTTCATTAGAACACAGGCAAACGAAAATCCTGTCTGAGAGAATCCTGCTGCAGTATTTCGCAGTCATTTTATAGGATATATTTATTTGAATCTATTTGGAAATTGGACAGACAGATGGCAGATCCAATTTAATATAGAGAATTGCAAAATGCTTCAAATGGAGATTAAAAAAATCCAGAATGGGACTATTTCTTAAATGCAAAGAACATAATGTGAATGGAAAATGAAAGAGATTTGAGGGTCATGGTTGACAATAAATTGAAGATATCACAACAAATAAGTCAAAGCTAAAGGCACTATATCTGAATGCGCGAAGCATTTGCAACAAAATAGATGAATTAATAGCGCAGATAGAAATTAATAGGTTTGATCTAATAGCCATAACGGAGACGTGGTTGCAAAGTGGCCAAGGTTGGGAACTAAATATTCCAGGATACTTAACTTTTAGAAGAGATAGGCAAAATGGAAAAGGTGGATAATAAAGGATGGGATAAAGACAGTAGAAAGGATCTTAGCTCTGAAAATCAAGAAGTAGAATCAGTTTGGGTGGAGCTAAGAAACAGCAAGGGTCAGAAGACATTGGTGGGAGTTGTTTATAGGCCCCCAAACAGTAGTTGTAATGTAGGGCAGAGTATAAATCAGGAAATTAGAGGCGTATATAACAAGGGTAATACAGTGATCATGGGGGACTTTAATCTACATATAGACTGGGCAAACCAAATTTGCAGTAATAGTGTGGAAGACGAATTCATAGAATGTATGCAAGATAGTTTTCTAGATCAGTATGTTGAGGAACCAATTAGGGAACAGGCTATTTTTGACCTAGTATTGTGCAATGAGAAAGGGTCAAATAATAACCTTGTAGTAAAGGAGCCTTTAGGGAAGAGTGACCATAATATGATAGAATTTTATATTCAGTTTGAAAGTGATTTAGTTAAATCCGAAACTAGTGTCTTAAATCTAAACAACGCAAACTACGTAGGTATGAGGGGTGAGTTGGCTATGGTAGATTGGGGAAACTACATTAAAAGGTATGATGGTAGACAAGCAATGGCTAGCATTTAAAGAATTAATACATAATTTACAACAAATATACATTCCTTTAAGGCACAAAAACCCCACAGGAAAAGTGGTCCAACCATGGCTAACAAGAGAAGTTAAAGATAGTATTAGATCAAAGGAAGAGACTTATAATTTTGCCAAAATGAGTAGTAAGCCGGAGGATGGGGAGGATTTTAGAATTCAGCAAAGGAGGACCAAAACATTGATAAAAAAAGGGAAAATAGAATATGAGAGTAAACTAGCGAGAGACATAAAAACAGAGGTAAAACTTCTATAGGTATGTAAAAAGGAAAAAATTAGCAAAAGTAAATGTGAGTCCCTTACAGGCTGAGACAGGAGAAGTTATAATGGGGAATAAGGAAATGGCAGAGAAATTAAACAAATACTTTGTGTCTGTCTTCATGGAAGAAGATGCAAAAAAAACTCCCGGAAATAGTGGAGAACCAAGGCTCTAGTGAGAATGAGGAACTGAAAGAAATTAATATTAGTAAAAAAATAGTACTGGAGAAATTTATGGGGCTGAAAGCCGATAAATCCCCTGGACCTGATGGCCTACATCCTACGGTTTTGAAAGAGGTGGCTATAGAGATTGTGGATGCATTGGTTGTCATTTTCCAAAATTCCATAGATTCTGGAACGGTTCCCGCAGATTGGAAGGTAGCAAATGTAACCCCACTATTTAAAAAAAGGAGGGAGAGAGAAAACGGGGAACTACAGACCAGTTAGCCTGACATCAGTAGTAGGGAAAATGCTAGAATATATTATTAAGGACGTGGTAACAGGGCACTTAGAAAATTATAATAGGATTGGGCAGAGTCAACACAGATTTATGAAAGGGAAATCGTGTTTGACAAATCTGTTAGAGTTTTTTGAGGTTATAACTAACAGAATAGATAAGGGGAACCAGTGGATGTGGTGTATTTAGATTTTCAGAAGGCATTCTATAAAGTGCCACACAAGAGGTTATTAAACAAAATTAGGGCTCATGGGATTGGGGGTAATATACTAGCATGGATTGAGGATTGGTTAATGGACAGAAAACAGAGAGTAGGAATAAACAGGTCATTTTCGGGTTGGCAGGCTGTAACTAGTGGGGTACCACAAGGATCAGTGCTTGGGCCTCAGCTATTCACAATATATATCAATGATTTGGATGAGATGACCAAATGTAATATATCCAAGTTTGCTGATGATACAAAGCTGGGTGGGATTGTAAGTTGTGAGGAGGATGCAAAGAGGCTTCAAGGGGATATAGACAGGCTAAGTGAGTGGGCAAGAACATGGCAAATGGAATATAATGTGGAGAAATGAGAAGTTATCCACTTTGGTAAGAAAAATAGAAAAGCAGAGTATTTTTTAAATGGGGAGAGATTGGGAAATGTTGGTGTTCAGAGGGACCTGGGTGTCCTTGTACACGAGTCACTGAAAGTTAATATGCAGGTACAGCAAGCAATTAGGAAAGCAAATGGTCTTTATTACAAGAGGATTTGAGTATAAGGGTAAAAACGTCTTACTGCAATTATATAGGGCCCTAGTGAGACCACACCTGGAGTATTGTGTACAGTTTTGGTCTCCTTATCCAAGGAAGGATGTACTTGCCATAGAGGGAGTGCAACGAAGGTTCACCAGACTGGTTCCTGGGATTGGGGGATTGTCCTATGAGGAGAGATTGAGTAACTAGGCCTATATTCTCTAGAGTTTAGAAGAATGAGAGGTGATCTCATTGAAACATACAAAGTTCTTACAGGGATTGACAGGGTAGATGCAGGGAGGATGTTTCCCCTGGCTGGGGAGTCTAGAACCAAAGGTCACAGTCTCAGAATAAGGGGTCGGCCGTTTAGGACTGAGATGAGGGGAAATTTCTTCACTCAGAGGGTGGTGAATCTTTGGAATTCTCTACCCCAGAGGGCTGTGGATGCTCAGTCATTGAGTATATTCAAGACAGGGAGCGATAGATTTTTGAATATTAAGGGATATGGGGACAGTGCAGGAAAGTGGAGATGAGAAAGAGGATCAGCCATGATCTTATTGAATGGCAGAGCAGGCTGGAAGGGCCAAATGGCCTACTCCTGCTCCTATTTCTTATGTTGTTATGTTGGGTGCAATGAGTAAAGAAAATAAGATGTTGGGATATATTAAAAGGTCAATATTGAGCCAAAACAGTGAGTTAATCCTGCCACTTTATAAATCATTGGTGCAAACACACTTAGAATACTGTGTACAATTCTGGTCGCCACAGTACAAAAAGGATACGCCACAGTCAAAAAGGATATCAAAGCTATTAAAAGGATACAGAAGAGAGCAACCAGAATGATTGAGGGATTGGATTATGAGGAACAATTATGTAAATTGGGTATGCTCTCACTGGAAAAGAGAAGGTTGAGAGGTGGTATGATTGCTGTACAACGCCACCTACAGCCCGAGGGACACTGCGGCACCTCGAGCCCGAGGGACACTGCGCCACCTACAGCCCGAGGGACCCTGCGCCACCTGCAGCCCGAGGAACACTGCGCCACTTACAGCCCGAGGGACCCTGCGCCACCTACAGCCCGAGGGACACTGCGCCACCTACAGCCCGAGGGACACTGCGCCACCTACAGCCCGAGGGACCGAGCGCCACCTACAGCCCGAGGGACCCTGTGGCACCTACAGCCTGAGGGACCCGGCGCCATCTACAGCCCGAGGGACCCGGCGCCACTTACAGCCTGAGGGACAGAGCGCCACCTACAGCCTGAGGAACCCATGCCACCTACAGCCCGAGGGACCCTGCGCCACCTACAGCCCAAGGGACAGAGCGCCACCTACAGCCCAAGGAACCCAGCGCCACCTGCAGCCTGAGGGACAGAGCGACACCTACAGCCCGAGTGACACTGCGCCACCTACAGCCCGAGGGACCCTGCGCCACCTACAGCCCGAGGGTCCCGGCGCCACCTACAGCCCGAGGGACCCGGCGCCACCTACAGCCCGAGGGACACAGCGGCACCTACAGCCCGAGTGACACTGCACCACCTACAGCCCGAGGGACCCTGCGGCACCTACAGCCCGAGGGTCCCGGCGCCACCTACAGCCCGAGGGTCCCGGCGCCACCTACAGCCCGAGGGACCCGGCGCCACCTACAGCCCGAGGGACACAGCGGCACCTACAGCCCGAGGGACACTGCACCACCTACAGCCCGAGGGACCCGGCGCCACCTACAGCCCGAGGGACCCGGCGCCACCTACAGCCCGAGGGACCCGGCGCCACCTACAGCCCGAGGGACCCGGCGCCACCTACAGCCGGAGGGACCCGGCGCCACCTACAGCCCGAGGGACCCGGCGCCACCTACAGCCCGAGGGACCCGGCGCCACCTACAGCCCGAGGGACCCGGCGCCACCTACAGCCCGAGGGACCCGGCGCCACCTACAGCCCGAGGGACCCGGCGCCACCTACAGCCCGAGGGACACTGCGCCACCTACAGCCCGAGGGACCCTGCGGCACCTACAGCCCGAGGGTCCCGGCGCCACCTACAGCCCGAGGGACCCGGCGCCACCTACAGCCCGAGGGACACAGCGGCACCTACAGCCCGAGGGACACTGTGCCACCTACAGCCCGAGGGACCCGACGCCACCTACAGCCCGAGGGACCCGGCGCCACCTACAGCCCGAGGGACCCGGCGCCACCTACAGCCGGAGGGACCCGGCGCCACCTACAGCCCGAGGGACCCGGCGCCACCTACAGCCCGAGGGACCCGGCGCCACCTACAGCCCGAGGGACACTGTGCCACCTACAGCCCGAGGGACCCTGCGCCACCTACAGCCCGAGGGACCCGGCGCCACCTACAGCCCGAGGGACCCGGCGCCACCTACAGCCGGAGGGACCCGGCGCCACCTACAGCCCGAGGGACCCGGCGCCACCTACAGCCCGAGGGACCCGGCGCCACCTACAGCCCGAGGGACCCGGCGCCACCTACAGCCCGAGGGACCCGGCGCCACCTACAGCCCGAGGGACAGAGCGCCACCTACAGCCCGAGGGACACGGCGCCACCTACAGCCCGAGGGACCCGGCGCCACCTACAGCCCGAGGGACACGGCGCCACCTACAGCCCGAGGGACCCTGCGCCACCTACAACCCGAGGGACACTGCGCCACCTACAGCCCGAGGGACACAGCGCCACCTACAGCCCGAGGGACACTGTGCCACCTACAGCCCGAGGGACCCAGTGCCACCTACAGCCCGAGGGACCCAGCGCCAACTACAGCCCGAGGGACCCAGCGCCAACTACAGCCCGAGGGGCAGAGCGGCACCTAGAGCCCGAGGGACACTGCACCACAGGGCGTCCTTGTGCACCAGTCACTGAAAGTAAGCATGCAGGTGCAGCAGGCGGTTCAGAAGGCAAATGGTATGTTGGCCTTTGTAGCGAGAGGGTTCGAGTACAGGAACAAGGATGTCTTGCTGCAGTTGTACAGGGCCTTGGTGAGACCACATCTTGAGTATTGTGTGCAGTTTTGGTCGCCTTATCTGAGGAAGGATAGAAACATAGAAGATAGGAGCAGGAGTAGGCCATTCGGCCCTTCGAGCCTGCTCCGCCATTCAATGAGATCATGGCTGATCATCCAAATTCAGTACCCTGTCCCTGCCTTCTCCCCATATCCCTTGATCCCTTTAGCCTTAAGAAATATATCCAACTCTTTCTTGAATATATTTAATGAACTGGCCTCCACCACCCTCTGTGGCAAAGAATTCCACAGGTTCACCACTCTCTGGGTGAAGAAATTCCTCCTCATTTCAGTCCTAAATGGCTTACCCCTTATCCTTAGACTGTAACCCCTGGTTCTGGACTCCCCGGCCATCAGGAACATCCTTCCTGCATCTAGTCTGTCCAGGCCTGACAGAATTTTATAGGTTTCGCTGAGATCCCCTCTCAATCTTCTAAACTCCAGTGAGTATAAGCCCAATCGACACAATCTCTCCTCATACGTCATTCCTGCCATCCCAGGTATCAGCCTGGTGAATCTTCGCTGCACTCCCTCCATGGCAAGTTGGAATAAACGGGTCGTTTTCCGAGTGGCAGGCAGTGACTAGTGGGGTACCGCCAAACACTTAAAATAAAATGTTAGTTTTTTGAAAACTAAATTTAAACACTTTAAAATGTGGCAAAATTCATCTAAACTAATTTTAAATGTATGTGTATGTTTAAATCATTTTTTTAAATGTTATTTTAACTTTTATTTCAACCCTTACACTGGTAAAAGTAGGCCTTACACCTGCTTTTATCAGGCGTAAGGGTTTCATGGGCATTCACTGAGAGTAGTTGAACAAATAGTCTAACTTGCGCCAGCAAAAGTGAATTTGTAGCGGATGCGGTGGATCTGCCCAAGCGAAACTTGCCAGATCGCAAGTTCCAGGTTTTTGCGCATTTGCAGCGCATGCGGAAGCCTGGAACTTACGGGGCCATTCTGAAGCACCATAATTTATGGGTCAGTGACAGCCTTAGAAATTCGTATTTATCAGATTTGATTGGCAGGAGGGGTGGGCACGGGCGAAATCTTCAGGCACCAGTATCATTCTGATTGGTTAAGTGAATATAGAGCGACCTCTTTAAAACTAAGATATAAAAATGGAGGGAGCTGCACCCCTCAGGTTGGTCAGTGTTAGACAATCGGTAGTCAGTAGTAGCAGTCATTCTGTTAGTGCACTTGGGTTCTCTTTGTTCTGTAACTATCAGATTCAGAATGGTGCCTTTACACATACCGCATATTAGGACAAGGAGTAAAACACCAAGTTAGCTTGAGAGGCTGTACCAGCCAATTGCAGGCAAAGAACTTAAGGGGGCGAAATTGGGTGCCTTTGCACCTCCTGTTAGTGCCACCAGGGGGCGCAAACAGGGCACAAATGGTTTTGCGACCAGGCGCAGCACTGACATCGACTCCCGCCATATTCGGTGGAAGTTTTGCGGTGGCGCTACGGCGATGCACTCCCATCCCCTTCACCCGGAGATTGTGACGTCATCGCCGTGCTCATCACCCCGGACCCAAAATTGACCTCCCCGCCGCCACCGCAGCAGCACTGGGTGAAAACACTGACAGCTGCAGGAGGCGTGCATCGAGCGGCTGGCCGCTTTGGGGGCGATGATTAAAGGCGAGCTGGCCGAGGTAAGTAAAAAAAAATTACCTTTTGTGTTCCGCTTTTTTTCGCGGGTTCCTGTCCGCGATTGATCACGACTGCCTTGGTGGTCCAGGTAGGTAATCTTTCTATTGCAGAGCCAGCAGTGATGGCCTTTCCCTTTAAGGGAGGGAAGGAGCCTTTGAACGCAGCAGCGCTGCAGAATTCCCCGCCTCATCTGCTGCCGATTGCGCTCCAAGAAGGAAGTGGCGCGCTTGATTTAGCACACCACTTCCTTCTTGGAGCGCAAAACCGAATTTTTTAAAAGTTTAGAAACTGGCGCTAATTTTCCAAACTTTTAAAATTTAGCGCCCTAAACGGGGCTATAATGAATTCCCACCCCCAATCATTCTTGCATAAAGTGTGTTCAGTCGGAGCCAATTTCCAAGTGGAAACGGATAGCCCCACTGCCGAAAGAGGGCTCATCATCTCAAACACTCCAGAAGCGAACGCCCCAGGGAAGGAAGGAGATTGACGCAACCACACCGCTTGTGAGAATGGGAATTGTGTAAACTCTGAACATCGTTAATCAGACACAGACTTGGTCTATTTAATAGACTGGCTATTCAAAGCTGTTAACTTGTTACCAACTGAAGAATTACACCAATTTATAATCTCAGATTCTGGTCACTGCTATAGTTAATGCTTAGCATTAGTGCTGATTTACAATGATACACTAAATTGCCTGTTGTAACCTTTGCTACTCATTTTGTTAGGTAACTCTGTCCATTAATGATTTGCTGCTCAACTGTTGGATAACTGATTATATTTATGCATGTCGATTAAGCATTTGTGTACCCAACTTTAACTTGAGATTTGTTACCAATAAAGTGTTTAATGCATGATTTCTTCCTTGATGATTTGACAATCACTCACTCAGCAGCTGGAGGGTAACGTAACCGAAGGTTAGTAAATTAAATTAATTTTGATCCCACTGCGTTAAATATAAGACAGGTCAGGTGCCAAGTCAGGTACCATTCATCCCTAGACCAAGCTGGCAGGTACAACCCCAGACAATTCCTTAGTCAGGAGTTAAAGGAGGGAATTAAGAAATTTGTCTGGTTCTTTGGCATCTATTTGTCAGGATATTGAAACCCAGCTTTCTTAGAGTGCACTGGAATGATCAACCTGATTGTTCCATGTTTGATTTACAGGATTCTAGACCAGTAGTAAGACCTCACTCCCCAGACTGCCCTGGGAGATTCAGAATTTGCAACATTATAACCCATGGCATTAGACCTTCAAACTTGGTGCCCAAATTAACATAGGAATCAATGTTAACTCCTCTGCGGGAGCTTGGCCTAGTGAACAGCCAACTCGTCCAAGATCGGCAGCCTGGGCCCATCCGATTCTGATGGCCAGGCCTCATTAATATGCCGGCTGGGAAGTCAACAGGAAACGACAGCTGGACCGTTAAAATCGGGCAGCAGGATGCCATCAGGAACCATAAGTAACAGTCCCTGTCACTGAGATGGGTGGTATGGGGAAGGTCCAGAGGCGATCACGGTCAGGGGAGGGAAGCCCATGAAAGGGGAAGCGCAAGGTTTCCTGGTGGGGTCTGAAGGAACACACCTGCTGCCGCTGGCCCACAAGGAAACTACAAAACAGTTGAGCAAACCTACCTTGAGGCCCCAGCTCCTGATGTAACCAGGACCCAACCTGCATTTTTTTTTAATGACTATGCTGACTTCACGTGGGTATCCTTGGCACCTGCAATTTAAAATTGCAGGCGGCAGGATCAGGACGAGAGACCAATGGATAAGTCTTCCACTGCATTTTTGTCAAAAATTAGGTCTTGCAAATTATATTTTTGATTCAAAATACCCACAACCACAATTTTCTTAAAATTACAAATGGAACAAGGCATATTTCCCAAAATGTAGTTGTGAGTTACTGCAGTTATTTCTTTATAATGCCCCTCACCCTGAGTTTTTTCATTTGCAGTATTATCAAATTACCAGAAAAGGAGCTGAATTTTCTACATGTTATCTAAACTGGTTACTAAGACAATATTTATGCAATTTATGAAAGCACAAATTGTAGTCAATATGACCCAATTATGTATCATCCTGATAGGCTGGAACAATTGAGTTTTTGAAATACTGTAGAGTTTTGTTTTCAACATAGTTTGAAGTCTATATATAAAGTTTCTTCAATCTCTACAGAATGATTTATAAAGATTTACAGTTTATTATTTTAGGACCTGGTGTAAATGCTTTTATGCATAAACCTTTGTTAAGTACAATAAAATAGTTGCATTTATATTTTGACATCAGTGGAGGAAGTTGGGCAGTAGTTGAATCTGCTGTGTCACAATAGGAAGTAGTTAGAAAGAATTGGCATTTTCTTTGAACAAAGCTACACAGAAGCGCTTTCTGGATTGGTAATTAGTGGAGTCTCAGATGAGCCGTGCTTCTGTATTATGCATCCTGTGATGTTTGGGGAAATTCTGCATTTTCCACTTTAGTCCTTTTTGCTTTTCTATCTCACTCTACAACCACCTGTCATTACTTCTTTTTGTGTATATAAAATACATTGTGTGTCCGGCCATTACAAATGTAACTGAGATAATAACCAAGATCCCGAAATGTTGAGGATTAGGTGCAACCATAACCATAATGAAATGAAGCAAATCCATCAAATAGTTCATTGAACTCTGTGCACCATTTACAATTCCTCGCTGGGATTCCAGAATATTCTCCTGTAGAAGTTGAGTTACCGTCAAGTCAAAAGCCCATAGACCTAAAAGAGAAACACAGGTTTGTAATCACGTTCTGGGTAAACTGATTGTTATGAACTAGTAGAACAGATTGGTTGCATGATCCAATATTGCACAACTTGCTGAGTACAATTAATCACATATTTAATCCCATGTTTAGTATACATCAGTTCAACCAAGAACGTGACCCTAATAATTTCACGTTTATTTTTGTCCATGCACTCTTTAGTAGGTAACTGTGAAGCACATAACAGCAGGAAGAATTGCCACTGGTAGCCATGCAGTTTCTCTATAATTCAAACATAATTGAAATACATCATTCAACTTTAACCCCTATCACTAACACAATGCATCTTCCTAAACATTTATCAGTATGGCTTCAACTTCTGGCTGATATAAATTTATGTTTGGTGTTTTATTTTTATTTATTACCGAGACAATCAGGTATTTTTCTTCTTATTTTGTACATGAGTCTGTATTTCAAATGTTCCTTATTCATAGATGTGGAGTTTGAAGAAATTGTACAAATTGAAAGGGGAAAAAACACAATATACATTCAAAATCTGTGTTTGTTCAAAGTCAAGTTAATGTGTACTGAATACATTTTGTTTAAACAAATACATCCATTTATGGCAAAAAATGGGTTAAGCATTCAAACATTAAGAAGCACAATATTTACAGACCACACTTACATTTTCAAAAAGACAAATATATGAAGCGTGATGATTGGCTGAGGGTAATTTTAACTTTTATTGCTGGGCAAAAAACAGTGATAGTGAATTGGCTGCCCATTTTACACTTCACCTGATATTCTTTTCCACTGACTTCATCACATGATCTCCTGTCTCCAACCGCCACCCCCACTACCTTTTTATAATTAATAAACAAGTGTTCAAAAAAAATGAAAAAAGTACCCCATTTATTTTAATGTCCCTACGATTTTTCTCCCGGCTTGTTTACAGCAGTGTCCAAGAGATTAATCTAGAGTTCCTGGAGGGTTGGAAACCTTAGCATTACTGACATGTCGAGCTTTCAGAATGCACAGCCCAGAGAGGCCGAGGGCCAGCAGAATCCCAGCAGGCTGTCAGTGAAATCCTTCAGCCAGAAAGCAGACTTACTCCTTCCAAGGGCAGCTCACTTCGAACGAGTGGTAAATGGGGTGTCACACATCTGAACCAAACCAAACCAACTCGAGCTGCAAACTCGCCAGTTAAATAATAGCAGAAATTAATGCCCTGCACTTGACTTTAATATACTGAGTAATCATTTGTCATTGGTTAAAATATAACAGGAACACAGCATAAGATGGCATCAAGAGGAATGTGTATGAAAATGTATGGCCAAGTGGGTTTCTCCATTTAAGAAATGGTGATTTAATTGATGCATTGCTGGTACTGCTGCCAACTTTGCATTGGTGTTTCCACTCTTATTTTGCCATTGCTTTACCTTCCTGGTCATCACTCCACATGCAGAGGCATCTTTTCAGGATGGAGTTATGCAACACAGAAGAGTTATTCTGGATCCCTGTGATGTTGTACTGCAAGGCTGCCACTGATCAGCCCAGACATGTAAAGCAATGCTTCATTATACTAATGGTGTGTTTGATAAATCTGGTTGTAGAATAAGCTTCAATGTACCTACACGCTACTCTGTTTTAGTGCATGGGTGTCATGAACCACAACTGCATAGGGTAGCCTTGGGCTATCTGGTGCCATCCTTCCACTCTTTGTTCCTCTTTAAATAAGGGTGCCTTAAAATAAAGCATCATATCAGGTGCAGAAAAGCAACCGTTATTCTGTGCTGTTGGTCACATTCCATGTAAAATCCCTTTTGGGTCATATAGGGCACAGTATTGTGCATAGAGGCCCAAAAGGCAGCATAGGTGTAGACAATGACCCTCTGGACTTTAGGAAAGCCAGCAGTTCTGCAGAATTATGTTGCCCTCTTACGTTGCTGCTGCTTTGGTCAGTAACAAAAGTGATGAAGACATTAGCCTCCACGCTAAACCTCAACTGTCTGAAGCACATCACTTTTGTCATTATCAGGTAGCTGTGGCTAGTATGAAAGACTTGTTGTGTAACAAAGTAATGAGACTTGATAGTAAACCCCACGAGCAACCTAGTATCACTGGCAGCCCCTTACTGCTCATGCTGTTTCTCCTTTGCTAAATTTCAGTGCAATGACTGCAGTCTGCATAGTGTACAAAAACCAAGCCTAGGAAAGAAAACAAACAAATTCACCTTTCAAATAATGACTGCAAGAGAGAAATTTTAACTTTTGACAAGTGTAAAACGAGCAATATTTGGATCGGCCACCCCTTTACACTTCACCCAATTTTCTTTCCATTGACTTCACGAGAAGGAAAATTGGGTGAGGTGTATAACAGGCGGCCGATCCAATATTGCCAATAGTTAAAATTATCCCCCAATTTTCTTACTTAAGCCTCTCCAGTAAAGTTTATTATGTGAGACAAAATGCATTCCACCAGAGGTTTCTTACTGCTGCAATATGGAGCACACCCCTCTTATGTACCCAATGTGCCATCAATTGCCTAGCGCACAAATAGAATGAATTAGCATTCACACTTCAATTTTATTAGTGTTGGGAAATCGATGATAAGCGCACTATGCGGCATTCCCGCCATTGCTGGCCTCTATTGCAGACTTGTTGCTGCCATAAAGCTTCATGCTTGAGGCTGTTAACTTATTTCCTCTGACATCCAATAAGTCATTACCAGCCAAAAAATCTTTTAAAACTGTTTTAATACTTACCAAGACCACTTTTCACATCATAGCACATCTCCAAAAAATAGCACTGAATGGAGTTTTCATAGTTAGTATTAATGAACATCATTGTTTTAATGTAGTTCCCTGGGCTGTGAATGTAGGATCACATGATATAGTACAGCATGTTGTACACAATTATATGCGTTTAGAAAATATTTTTAAAATGCCACATTAATCTAAAAATCAATTTGATCCAATTGAAAAGTATTTTTCCTTTTGTTAATCCAATATAATTTATTAAAATTGTTACTGTGAGGAATCTTCAGTATGGATGCATAGCTGCTATTCCCCACAATTCCTGATTTTAGTCAGGCCAAGTAGTGCCAAGATATTTTCCCACAGGGAGAGAAAATCAGACATGGTGTCAATCTCATGCACTTCCCACTGTCCAAAACTAGAGTGCTGTAGCCAGGTAGCAGTGATATGATGCATTAGTGCTATTTCAGTGTACTGTGTCATGGAGTGATAGATATAAATTTGTTCTCTTTCTCTCTCATATCCTCATCTCAGCTATGCTACACTGGAGAGGTATGTAGCAGAGGCAAGGCAACATCAAACAAGGAGGAAAGCAAACTGGAGAGTCATTTCTTATCTGCTCCTGCACACCTCCTTGTGGGAAATGTCTATAGGTCTCATGTAATAAAACAACAGAATTTGATTTTATGTAAATATACTGAATGTTTAGTTATTTGTGACTCTATAGCCTGAGTTGCAGGGCTACTAGGGGTAAAAAAGGCAAATTCTGACTCCTCTCTCTCTCTCTCTATGGTTAAATGTAGTAGATCACCCAGGGCATTGCTCACAGGTAGTCTAGGAGCTGAGCTGCAGTTGCTGATGCTTAATCCTGGTCCTGTGGCAACCTAAATGTAACAACAGTGGGTTTCCCATCTCTGTAATACAGCAAACCTACTGAAGCAATATATCACACACATGGAATGGGGGAAAAAAATACACACGGTACTGATACTGAAAGATCAGTATATCATAGCTATAATATTTGAAATACGATTAGAAAAGTTGCTTAAGATGCAAATAATTGTATTTATTATTTCCTCCTCAAACCTCTTCTTAGTCATTTAAATTATGCATTTTATTTAGGCCTGCCTCCTATGGTGGATTCAGCATTTACAAAATGCAGATACTTTATTTACTTTTGCTTCTCTGCTCCTTCCTCCACCATCTTCCCCCACCACCAGCGCAGCTGGAACCACTTTAAAAAAAAAATTAAGCAACGTCATTGATCCAAATTGCAGCATTTGAGTTGCTTGCTTTTCTGTGAGATCTTTCCTGATCTCTATTTCAGTAAGTCAGTATGGTTAAGTTTTTTACTTAAACAGAAAAGCACAATATGTAATTATTTTCTGTTGTGGACAGAATGTGCTACCCTACACATTTAATGTGTGACATGCCACATGCAAGACTTTTAATTATGTATGCAGTTGCATACAAACAAACATATATACATACACAGAATTATATATATTTAGGGAAAATAAGCATTTGCATAAAATTTTCTGTCTCTCGAAATCAATAACTGACCATGAAGAGGGATTGGCACCAACAAAGCGGTAGGCCAGCAAGGAATCAGCATGGTCAGGGGGTGGTGAAGGCATGCAAGGGGAGAAAATTGGCAAAAAAGATTGGCAGAGCAGCAGGGCATGGTTTTATGACTGCAATTTCCCACAAGGTCAACATTCTAATCTTTTCTAGGCTACCCTAAAAGGAGACAGTGAACACAGACCAGTTATTAATACATAGAGGGGAGGGGAAAATAGACAGACAGTCACACATGGTGGCTCTTGCACACCACACTGTAACCAGTTGTAAAGTGGCATCGGTAGAGGACTGGAAGATTACCAGCCCATTTTTCAGGCCAGAGCAAGGGAACAAAAAAGGAACAGAAAATAAAGTTTAAAAAAAGTGCCAAATGCTTAATTAACAATTGTTATTTCACAATAAACTCACCAATTCTTGCCGATATAACACCAGAAAAAAGTAAACTGATGGAGATGTAGGAATCTGGATAATTCCCAGCTGGTAGACTGTCATACAGCAAGGTGTTATTTGTCCAGTGAATAGAAGAACGATCCGACAGCAATGGCTGATTGAGATTTGTACTAGGGAGGTAGGAATGCAATTGATTCATCTGTGTGTGTGGAATGGTCCGGTTCACGAGTGAAACATTGGTATGTGGAGCTATCAGAATGGTGCTCATATCCAAGGGACTGCCAGGTGCAAAAACAGAAAAAACACAAAGTAACAAACAGCCTAAGTGCAGGCAACTGGATACGACTCCTGTGGAGACCAGGCCATAACATTTTCGTAACAAAATGAACAAAACAGTGCCCATTAGTCCAACGATGGTAGAAATGCCCATGAGGAGGCTAAGAAGTGAGCCACTTATGCCTTGTGTGTAGGCATACCCTGTGGTGATACAGTCAAATCCCAAAACTGTGGTGTACAGAAACGCTAAGCTCATTCCAGCTAGGAAAACCGACTGCTGGTAGTATGCTTTCCAACCGATTTTGCTGATGTACAGCATCCTCTGTATCCTTCGTAGAGCATTATAAAACCCCAGAAAGTTTGGCTGAGCAGGTAACCTGGCATTCTGGTCTGAATCCGATGAGGAGTTTGGGGTTATTTCTGATCTGCTGTTACATCCATGCTTGGAGAACTGCTGAACATCTATGAACAACATAATATTAAACAATTTAATGTACAGTTATGTAGCCAAACTTTCCATTGCTTTCAAGCTGTCTTTCTCTACACAATGTTTTAAAAATTACCAAGACAGAAATATTCTTAATACAATTAAACAGCTATTCTCACAAGATTTCTTTTGAACAATTTTATTCATAACAAAAGACCTATGGCAAACTGCTTGGCAAGTGAATTTAGAGTGGCCCAAAATGCAATGAATATTAATGTGTGCTTAACAGTTAATATTCCCCCAATGACTCAGTTCAGAAGTGTAGTGCCTAGTGTGGAAAAAAACCATACAGACCAACAAAGTTCCAGGTTCAATCCGCAGTAAATCTCCTCGGCGTCTGGGCTAAGGAGGAGAGGCAATTCAGCCAGTGCGGAACGTCCCACTGCAGAATTCTGTAGTGTATGTGCCTTTAAGAGCCCCAGGTGTACTGTAATGCCGGTAATGGCCACTCGGGCTATATAAGCCTGTATATTGTGTTATATCAGTTAGTTCCCCTCCAGACTTTGTTTAGTAAACACCTATGAAACCAACTCCTGTCTTCAGTGTCTCTATCAACACACAGACACAACAGTGGCGACGAATTGGAAACGGACTTACCTGCAATTCGGCAGCACCTCAAGGACATCGATTCCTCTGGCGTCCAAAGTTGAAGAAAAAATCAAGAAAAAGAAAAAGCTGTGGTTTCACCAGCTAGCCAAGCTGGTGGCAGGTACTGCAATAATCCTTCCTGGGCGTCGGGCTGGGGCTCCAGTGGCTGGCTCTACAGCTAGGCCAAGCAGCGAAAGCGGAGGCAAGCAGTAACAGACGGGGAGGGAGCACTCGGGAGACGGCCGGCGCTGCAAGCAGGTCGGCGTTCAGACCTAGAGAGAGAGAGTCCAGCGGGAACGAGTCTCCAAACTGTAAATAAATAAATAAAAAGAACGGAAACCACGGGAAACAGCGTTGTCAGTGGCGGGGAAGCGCGGGAAGCGCCATATCTTTTCTGCAGAAAAGAAAGAAAAGCGCGGGAAGCGCCATTTTATTTCTAGCATGCCTAAGTCTGGCAATATTGATGCTTTTGATAACGAGATAGAGGATTGGACCACATATGTGGAAAGAGTGGAGGTATATTGCACCGCAAATGGAATAGAAGATGAAAAAAAAGCTTCAGTACTGCTAAATCTAATGGGCGCAAAGACATACGGGCTGTTACGAAATGTAATCACTCCAGCCAAACCAAAGGACAAAAATTTTAAAGAAATTGTTGATACCCTACAGGAGCACTTAAACCCAACACCGCTGCTGATAGCGGAACGATTCAAATTCTTCAAGAGAAATCAACACAAGAATGAAAGTAACGCTGATTACCTCACCGAATTAAGAAAGCTATCAAATCACTGCCAATTCGGGGCAGGACTAGCAGATTATCTTCGAGACAAATTCGTCTGCGGTCTCTTAAGTGAAGGAACACAGAAAAGGCTGCTTTCTGAAAAAGATTTAACACTGGACAAGGCTTTCAGTATGGCTGTATCATACGAAGCAGCCGCAAGAGGAGCTGCAGAGATACAACAAAAGACACAGGACTTCGGCACCCATGAAATGACACAGGGTTTCGAGAGATGTTATTGCTGCGGCAGATCCACCCATGACCAGAGGGACTGCTGGTTCAAGGACAAAGCATGCGGGCAATGCGGAAAGATTGGACACATTGCACGGGTATGCCGATCTGGACAAAAAAAATCCACAGACTGGAAAAAAAAAATCAATAAAGAAAAGTACAGAAAGGTACAAATGATGACGGACAGTAGCTCCGAAGACCAGAAGAGCGATAGCGACTCCGAAAACAAGAGACTAAGCTGTCTCAAATTACATAATGTAATTGCCAAAGATGATTACCAGACCATTTGGGTTACCCTCACGATAGCAGGGTCCCCAGTTAAAATGGAGCTAGATACAGGATCAGCTCGGACCATCATAAATCGACGGGATTACGAGCGGCTATTTCCGCATATACCTTTAAAAGACACATCCATTATCTTGAAAACATATACGGGGCAGAAAGTATACCCCAAAGGAAAAATAAGGGTGCCTGTTGTATACAACGGCAAGGAAATACAAAAGTTGTATTTATACATTCTACAAGATGGTGGTCCACCGCTATTGGGACGTGAATGGATCAGGAAAATACATTTAGACTGGCACTCCATTCAGGCACTGACGGTGACCAGTAAGAAAAAAAACGATGATGACGTCATACGTGAACGATTAAAAGACATCTTGGCCAACGCCAAAGAAGTGTTTCAAGAGAAACTAGGAACCTTGAAAGGCATCACCGCCTCAATAAAAGTGGAAGATGCAGCAATTCCCAAGTTTTTTAAGGCAAGACCGGTGCCATACGCAATTCGTCCAGCAGTCGAGGCAGAGCTGGAGAATTTGGAAAAGGCAGGCGTATTATCCAAAATAGATTGGAGCGAGTGGGCAACACCCATCGTTCCAGTCATGAAGAAAGCATTGAATAATGATAAATCTGAAGAACAGAGAAAAATTCGCATCTGTGGAGACTTCAAGGTGACTGTAAACCCGGTCCTTCACACGGTACAGTATCCTCTTCCGAGGATAGAAGATATTTTCGCCTCACTATCCGGAGGGAAACGTTTCACCAAAATTGACTTGGCACAGGCTTATCTACAGATGGAGGTTGAAGAGGCCTCTTTAAAAAAAAAAAAGATCTCACGATAAATACACACAAAGGTCTGTACCAGTACAATCGACTGGTTTTCGGAGTAGCATCCGCTCCAGCTATCTGGCAAAGAGCTATGGAGCAAGTCCTCCAAGGGATTCCGGGGACTCAATGCTACCTAGACGACATCATTGTAACAGGAGAAAACGACAACGAGCACCTTGCCAATTTGGAGCAGGTGCTCACTAGGCTGAGAGAACGGGGCCTACGAGCAAATCGCCCCAAGTGCGAATTTTTCCAAAATCAGATATCATATTGTGGCCACATAATTAATAAGGAAGGGTTGCATAAGTCACCTGAAAAAATTGAAGCGGTCATAAAAGCCCCAGCAACTGAAAATGTTTCACAATTAAGGTCATTCCTGGGATTAATAAATTACTATCATAAATTTTTACCGAACTTATCAACTCTTCTACACCCTCTTAATGAACTGCTACAAACAGGAGTAATTTGGAAATGGAGAGAAGACTGTAAACGTGCCTTCCATAAATGCAAAGACTTAATCACATCCAAAGAAGTTTTGGCTCATTACAACCCATCACTGCCAATCAGACTGGCGTGCGATGCATCCCCTTACGGCGTAGGAGCAGTATTATCGCATAAATTCCCTGATTGCTCGGAACGGCCGATAGCTTTTGCGTCACGCTCATTGAACTCAGCTGAGCGTAACTATGCCCAAATCGACAGGGAAGCACTCAGCCTGGTATGGGGAGTGAAGAAATTCAACCATTACCTACACGGACAAAAATTTACCTTGTTGACTGACCATCAACCCCTCATCTCCATATTCAACCCTAAAAAGGGTGTTCCCATTATGACAGCGCAAAGGCTACAGAGGTGGTCCCTTTTTCTAGGGGCACACCAATACAACATAGAATACAAAGGATCAAAACAGCATGGGAATGCTGACGGGTTATCGCGCCTACCGTTGCCAACGGTAGAAGAAGCACCTACCGTAGACCCAGTGGAGATTTTCCACTCTACCATAGTCGAATGTCTACCCGTAACAAATTCTGCCATTGAAAGGGAAACTAGAAATGACCCGACTCTCTCACGAGTCTACGATTTAACAGTGAAGGGATGGCCAGCACATGGCGAACCACTGTTGCCAGCATTCTCGCAAAGAAGAGAACAGCTGTCAGTGTGCCGAGGAACCTTGATGTGTGGATCCAGAGTGGTGATTCCACCCAAACTCCAGGCTAAAGTTCTAAAGGAGCTTCACGAGGGGCAGCTGGGTGGAGTGAAAATGAAGAACCTAGCCAGGGCGTTTGTATGGTGGCCAGGTATCGATGGAGACATCGAAGAAATGACCAAGAGCTGCCTAGGATGCCAGAAGGTCCAAAACACTCCGCCCCAAGCCCCTCTACATCCATGGGAGTGGCCCTCATCTCCCTGGCAAAGGGTACACATCGACTTTGCTGGTCCATTTATGGACTCAATGTTCTTAATCGCGGTTGATGCACACTCCAAGTGGCCGGAGGTAATAAAGATGTCCTCCACCACCATGGGAAAAAACCATCACAGTATTAAGGACCATATTTGCCAGGAATGGGCTGCCGGAACAGATCTGTTCTGATAATGGACCGCAATTTGTGTCCGAAGAATTCAGGAAGTTCTTAAAAAACAATGGGGTTAAGCACTACACGTCCGCCCCATACCATCCTGCCACCAATGGATTGGCTGAAAGGTTTGTCCAGACCTTCAAGAAGGCCATAAAGGCCATGGGTAATGAAGACATAAAACTTCAGCACAAGGTGGATAACTTCTTGTTCGCATACAGGAATGCAACACATATGGTTACAAACCAAACTCCCGCCATGATGTTCTTCAATAGAAGCCTAAGATGCCGGCTGGATTTGATCAAGCCCAACATCAGAAGGGACGTGGAGAACCGGCAATTTCAAGGCATGAATGAAAGGCCAACTAGAACCTTCCAGATAGGTCAACAAGTTTTGGCCCGGGACTACCGTACCGAGAAATGGCAGCCTGGAACTATCTGCACATGACTAGGACCGCTGATGTATACCGTGGACATCAGAGAAAGCATAAGGCGCCATGCTGACCAAATCATAGAGTCATCCGAAAAGGGACAATCTACACCACAACTCTATACGCCTAACGATGAAGTAGAGATACCCATATCTACCTCCGATCCGGTGATACTGGAACCCGATGAACCCGACACTGGCATGCAAGCCGAATCAGCCTTGCCAAAAGAACCTACTACACCACCAGAAACTACTCCACCACTGAGGCGTTATCCGGACCGAGTCAGGAAGCCTCCAGAGAGACTGACTTATAATTAATTAACTGCAGCAATGTGTAGATTATTTTTCTTGTAACATGTAATTAATAATTACTTAAAATATTATGTACTGGTTGGCTAAAAGGGGAGGAATTGTAGTGTATGTGCCTTTAAGAGCCCCAGGTGTACTGTAATGCCGGTAATGGCCACTCGGGCTATATAAGCCTGTATATTGTGTTGTATCAGTTAGTTCCCCTCCAGACTTTGTTTAGCAAACACCTATGAAACCAACTCCTGTCTTCAGTGTCTCTATCAACACACAGACACAACAAATTCAACTTCGTGGCAACCATTCTGGACACCGAAAATGTGAGACACGCATTGCAATTTCTACCCCATAGTGTTTCTCACGTCTACAACAAGCCAGAACAGATCATTCAAAAAGAAAAGTGGTTCGGATTAATTAATTGATCAAAAAATAAAGAACTTACTTTTCTTTATTGAGCTTTTCACGTCTTCAAGATGTCCCAAAGCACAACAGTCATTGAATTACTTTTGAAGTGCAGTCACAATGGTTTTGTAGACAAACGTAGCAGCCAATTTGCACACAGCAAGGTCACAAACAGCAAATGAGATAAATGACCTTTTTACCTTTTGTGCTTGTAGTCTCTCTCGTTCTTTCGAAATAGTTAAGCTGTTCTTGATACCGTTCTGGTCCAGCCTTAAATGCAAGAGCAGGCACCATTCTGTAAACTCTTGACAGACAAATAAATTCAACCAGCAGTGAAACCAAGGTCCAGCCAAGAATGAAGACACAACCAACTACATTCGATGCTGAAGTCATGATCTGGCCCACAGTCACTGTAGCCAGGACGCTGACAACTTGGTCTATTCTTCTCATAGCAGCATTCACGTCTGTAATGAATATACTAAATTAAGGTAGGATAATAACACTAGCCTTATACTTAGGATACATCAGGTTGCCAAACTAAAATCAACACAATTTACACTCTATGCACTGTGATGGGAAAATCCTCACAGGTTCTAACTTCTACTGGTTCGCATCAGATTTGTCTGCATTCAAATCTTAATTTCAGTCTTTGATAAATCAATAATTTTAAGACGCTCAAGTTCTAATCCAAAAGACAAAGTAAAGCTTGGAATAAATACCCAGCAACATAATGGACTGGATTTTGCTTTCAGCAGCGAGGGAACAGCTTTCACCATTCACCTCGTGTACTGTTGCCTAGAGACTTTTGTCAGCGAGGATTTCCACTAATCTGGCATCAATTTCAGTGCGACACCTTCTACAGGGGATCTGTGAACAGGGCACACAACGGCGAGGCTCTTCAACCAATCAGATTAAAGTAACCATTCCTCAATGAGACACACAGACTGCAAACCAGGAAGTAAAAAACAGGAAATATAAATTACATTTAAAATCACATACAGGAAGCGAAATAAAGAATGTGAAATACAGATGGGATTAAAAGGGAGAGAGATAAAAGAGAAATAGAAAAAGTTAAAAAAAAAGTAACAAAATCTGCAATATTAATTTTCTTCTCAGGAAATGAGACCCCATGCTTGTAAAATTATTTTTTCAGGGCCAGAGAGTTTGTTCAGCAATAATTATCACATATTATGCCAGTAAAAACTCAATTATTCCTAAATGCGCTAACCCTAACTTTTTCAGCCATATTTAGTGTGGAACTAGTGGGCAAGTACCCTAAATTCATGCCATTACAGTGATTTCAGTGCCGAGACTATCGGCAAGGACTACAACACACCCTGTGGAGGAGCAGGGTATCTCTGACAGTAACTTCTGGATTTCTGCATTTAACTGTACATGAGCAGATGTCAGAAGTTGCGGTCAGATTTACCCTGTAATAACAATGAGCGCTAATAGCCTCGCCGTTATTATTACAGCAAAATTCATGCCAATACTTTAATAACTCGTCACAAGCAGTGTTTATTATACTGAGGAAAAACAAATTCAAGCGAAATAAATGATTTTGGGGAGAGTTTTTTCCAGGGACAGACGAAGAAGGAAGAGGGCTGGAAGTAGGTAGAGAGATATGGGTGGTGAGGGATACAATGAAGTGATCAGATATGGCCTTGTCTGTGATCGAGACAATGGGAGTGGTGAGGCCACGCAAGGTGACAAGGTTGACGGGGTGTTGGTGTATATGGGTAAGTGAGTTTAAATGGAGGCAGAGGTTAGGAGAGGACAGAAGGGCAGTGAAATCAGAGGAGAGGGGGAAAGTTGAGTTGAGATGGAGATTGAAATCATTGAGGAGGATCATCTGCTCAATGCAGAGGCTGGAAACAACTGAGGCGATCAGTGA
This sequence comes from Somniosus microcephalus, assembly GCF_052327205.1. Classification (NCBI taxonomy): domain Eukaryota; kingdom Metazoa; phylum Chordata; class Chondrichthyes; order Squaliformes; family Somniosidae; genus Somniosus; species Somniosus microcephalus. The sequence goes on along the minus strand of NW_028225685.1, from coordinate 181,877 downwards.
ATTGTAGAAAACAAGGATTTTGAAGGAGAAGCAAAATGGAATGGAACAAGATGAGGTGCTTGAAGGAGAAGGTGCCAAAGGAGTTGCGGGGAGGGACCAAGGTGTGATTTGCAGGGCAGGTTGTGAAAAGTATAACCAGACAGGGAGGTTTCTGCAAGAGGTGTATTGCTACCCGTGAGCAAAGTTTCTGACAAAGCCAGGATGTCAATGTAATTATCCACAATATGATTGTGGATGTCAAGATCCTTCTTCCCGAGTTAAGACATCCTGAGCGAGTCAGTGATTATTGATCTGCGGCACAGTCCAAGAGGGAAGCAGTGGGTGGGATGATTGGGAGGGGAAGGAGATTGGGAAGATTAGCTGGATGGGAAGGTCAGTGAGAGAGGAAGATGTGGCAATTGGAGTTGCTGCTCTTAAGAAAGTAGCACCAGGTGTCTCGTGGGGAATGCTGAGAGAGGCATAGGCCTGTCAGCCTGAATTCAAGGGGGATTCAACCCATTAAAATTGAGGTTTAATGTTATTCATTCACACAAAGATTAAAAGATCATGGGAACCTGGTTTTCCATGGACAAAATTCAGAGACATTATTGTCAATGTTGGAAATTTAGCTAAGATCAATTTGAAAGGAAACACTATTCATTTCCAGACAGTTTTATAAAACATACACACATTCTATAATACACAGGATATTTCAAGAACTACATGTTGTTAAGAAATGAATTCACTAATAGCAGCACCTTCATCACAAATGGTCTTTATTATGTACATAATATTAACATAATCATCAAACTAATTACCTGCTATGAATGTGGGAAAGGGGCATAATTATCAGCAGTTAGATATTTTGCATAACAAAATTTCAGATGAAGGAAACATAAGACTATTAGGACTCATCAGCAGATAAACCACAATTATCCACTCACAATAGTATCAGCTACAATTAGACACTTGGGCCGGAATTTTCCCTTTGAAATGAGTGCGGGTTTGCGAGCGAGTGGGCAGTTAAAAGCGCTGAAATTGACAGTGCATCGGGAAGCTGGCTTCATCTCGCTGACATCTGCCTTTAACTCCGGCACGTTTCGCAGTGCGCCAGAGACCCGCTCGGGAGAGACGGGCGACCTAATTCAAGTATTTAATAGCTTGATAACAGACTATTAACAGGCTTTTTAACGTGATGTTGTAGCTTTTACAAGGTGTGCACAGGATTCACAGGCTTCCTGAAACTCGCCTGTCAAAGCAAGGCGAGAGGCGAGTGGCCATTGTGTGAGTTGAACAATTGACAGTTGAAATAATCACATTCACACCGCACACCTGCTTCCTTACCCAAGGGAAAGGCTCTTGCTGACATTGGTGCAGAGATTTAGCTTTCAGGAGTTTGCAGGTGATTTCTGCAACTTCGGAAGCCACTCTTACTACATTGGAGGATTGTGCCTTTGATCTCCACTTTATCTGGCATCTATCAGATCAGCATAGGCGCCACTTATGATGTTTCACCTTAGACCTCAGATTCTGACCAAGATGAGTCCCAGCAGCAACAACACCAGCAGGAGCAGCAGCAGTCTTCTCCTCACTGACCTGCTGCTCCACAGGAGAGAGAGGATGAGCACAGGGGTGCACCTCGCAGGAGGAGATACCCCCAACACAGGGTATATAGGCAAAGGATCAGTTTCCTGAAGATGACTGAACAGCAGTGCCTCAGAAGGCTAAGGCTATCGCATCAGGTCATGGCAGACATTTGTAGCTTACTGGAAGACCTGCTGCCAAGTGGACCTGGTGGACTCGCCTTACCAGTGGCTGTCAATGTCACCACTGCCCTCAACACCTTCACCTCAGGCAACTTCCAGGGATCTGCAGCAGACATTTCCAGGATCTTGCAGTCGGCCGCACACTGATGCATCACTCAGGTGACCGATGCCATGTTTCACAAGCTAGGCACTTCTGTGAACTTTGCCACTGATAAAGCCAGTGTGACTGAGCTGGCGCACGGCTTGGCTTCACACAGGTGCAGGGCATCATCGACTGCGCACACGTGCCCACCATGCATCCCCAGGTCACCCAGGAGTGTTTGTGAACCATAAGGGCTACCACTCCCTCAATGTGCAGCTTGTCTGCAACCACAAAAAGATCATGCATGTGGGTGCCAGATTCCCAGAGAGCTGGCATGACGCTTTAGTGCTGCATCAGTCCACCCTCCATCAGCTCTTCGCACCTCCAAACAAGACTTACCGGCTGGATGCTTGGAGACAAGGGCTATCCACTGAAGACGTGGCTGATGACACCCTTGAGGAGACCAAGCAATGAGGCCGAGGAGTACTATAAACAAAGCCACATCACGACCAGGTGTGTAATAGAGCAAGCAATCGGGACGCTGAAGGTGCGTTTCATATGCCTGGACAGATCTGGAGGAACCTTTCAGTACGCATCAGCCAGAGTCTCCAGAATGATCGTCGTATGCTACGTGCTGCACAACATAGCGCAGCAGCGAGGATTGGAGCTGCAGGAGGAGCAAAGCACAGCGCCTCCTCGGAGGAGAATGAGGAGGAGGAGCAGGTGGAATACGAGGAGGAAGAGGGGGAGGAGGTGGAGGAACCGGAGGTCAAGATTGCACCAGCAGCAGCGCACATTGCTGCCTGGGAGGCTCGGAATGGCCTCATAATGGCCCGATTTAGTTAAGTTGCACCAGTGCACCTATGTGGCACCCAAATGCTCAAACTCCCCCACCCCGCAAAACCACAAAGCTGTCCTAAAATGAACAAACCATTCCTATCACACACACACACACACCCTCATTGCTCGAGGTTAAGTAATGTCTTACAATTCACTCCAAGTGACAAGGCCACTCCCCAGGTAGCAGGCAAAAATGGACAAGACAGGGAAGTGGTGCAAATACATGAAATTATGTGGCTCATAAGTACAACTGAAACTTAACTGTGTAACATTTTGTAACACACCCATGTGCATCTACAATTGTGGCATTTTTCTTCTCCGAGTACTTCTATGAGGTGCAACCCCTGTGGCTTCAGCAGAGGTAGAGGCAGGCTGCTCACTTCCCTGCTGCGACTGCTTCGACACTTTTGGTGGACGTCCTCTGGGTTTTAGGGCCTGTGAGGGCCCTGCCAAAGACCGCTCCTCCTACAACTGTGCAGCGGCAGACTTGGCCATCGGGACTGGAGGCAGCATGTGGGGCTCTGAATGAGTGGGAGAAGTGGGAGCGCTTTGAGCAGAGACCCCACCTTCCACGTCCCCTCTCATTTTCATCCCTCTCGTGAGCCACCCGCACTTCCCTGTTAGCAAGGAGCTGGAGAGCACCTTGCTGCACATCAGTGGGGTGATGAACACCCAAGTCTAGGTTTCTATCCCTCCTAGATATAACTGCAATAAGAGTCTGCAAGGTGTTGTTCACAGCAAGCACGTTCTCATTTGACTGGCACATTAGCTGCTCCACGCAGGTGGTCATCCTTTCCATGGAAGAGCACGTCGTCGCCATCGCCTGCGACATGGTGCTGCTCCTGTTGGAAATGGACTCCTCCATTCTCCCTACAATCACGCACATCACGGCTGGAAAAGTTGCCAAGGCCTCGCGCATTTGTTGCTGCTCCACCAAGATCATCCTCTTTGTCGACGCCCCATAGGTTCTGCATCTGCATCCAGCTGAGCAGAGCTTGGATTGTCCTGCGCCCTCCGGCGAGGATTCTCCGCTGCTGTCCCTGTCTCCACCATCCACTCTTGCTCACTTATGATCTGTGAGACCCCAGGTGACAACACTACTCTCTTTCTTGCTGGACCCACCGAGGTGTGTGTATCTGCGCTGGTGCTGGGTGTGCCTGGGTCTGCTGATGGTGCACTCTCAGAGACTGGAGCTTCCTCTGAGGAGTCATCTTCCTCCTGTGGCTGGACAGTGGCGGGGGCACTGGATGGACCTGTGGGAGAGTAAAGACATGAATTAGAACTATTATGATAAGAATGTTTCAAGTTATTATTATGCAACTGATCATATTTCACTGGCTGCTGACATCAAGTCACCATGAGTGACTGTTGTATGCCATGTGGCTGTATGATATTTAATTCTGTCACCAGGTTGCTGGGAGGTCCCCTTCTCTCCATCTCCCACCGCCAGCAGCTCTGCCACTCCACTTATTTCCAGGGCCTCCTCTTCTGCTATCATTAACGGAGTGGTAATTGGAGGGCCACCTCCGGTTCTCTGCATCTCCCTGGTGGTCTGCGCTCTCTTCTCCTGCAAGGAGGGAAACAAGAGAACTTTGAGTGAGAGTCATGGAATGAGTGTAGGGGATGTACAGGCTACATCTGTATAGGGTGACTGGAAGGGAGTGGCATGACATTGCCTAATGGCTGCCTTCTGTGGCCTTAATTTCTTTGATTCTTTGATTGCATTAGGATGAGGGGGAGTGTCAATGGTGGATAGTCAGATGGGGATCTGAGTGGGTGGATAGACAGTGAGGGATGGGTGCACCTGCAAGGTAGGTTGGTGTGAGCGATGTGCAGGAGTAGGCTTGGGAAGGCAAATGATGGGGTTGGGGAGACACTCACATCAGGATGTAGTTAATGTGACATTGTACTCCCCTTTCCTGACCTCGTGAGGTCATTAAATCTCTTCCTGCATTGAATCCAGGACTTGGTGACAACACTCCTGCTGCTCACTTTGTCGCCGATCTCCAGCCATGCCCTCTGTCTCTGCGGCTGGCCTCTTTCTCCTGTCACCAGGAAGAGGACCACCCTGCGGCCTCCCACTCCAGGGAGGCATCATTGAATTTTGGAGCAGCCTTTTGCCGCTGAGCCTGCATTTTTCTTTATAAATGTTTAAACCTTTAGAATCAAAGCACTTCCTTCCTCTGACACTAACTACTGTCTCCCCCACCAACCTTTCCAGCACCTCCACCAACCTTCAACTGTCATCCTTTAAATAGGGGAGATGAAGTTGAGTCATCCAAGAAGTCATCAGGCCTGCTCCACTTAATTGGCCGGGAAAGCCGCATGACTAATTCAATTGGAGTAGTTTAGTTAAAAACACACTGAAGAGCGCACTAAAAGAAAGTCCGGGATAGCAACCCGCTACACGGCCTCCCCGCATCCAACCCCACAGAAAGGTAAAGATTCCGGCCATGGCTGTAACAATTTTTTTCCCTTAGAGATTATAAAGAAAGTTCGAATCACAATCAAAACTTAAAGGCAGGAAATGATAGATTGTACCACCACTGCATAAGTATGTCCCAAGCACAGTGAATGTACAGTACTACATAGACCAAAATACTTTTGTTCTGCAAATTACAGTATAAAATCTAGTTAGTTGAGCACAGTATAAATGAATAGAAATTAGCACTGAATCTAAAATATGAATCTAAACAAGGCTGAATGGAGTCTCTTCAGAATAGTTTGCAAATATCCAAATATCTGTCCTTTCAAACAGTATGCACATTCTGCAAAGGAAATGTCATTTCAATATCCTACAGAAAGTATCTCTCTTCCATGCACCTACAGAAAGAAATGGACGAGGCCCAGATACATTTCTTCATTAGTACTGCTGTAGCTCAAGCCACAGCAGTAAAATTTTAATTCTAAATTTAAAGGCTAACCCCTGGCAATCTAATGTAGAGAGGATGGTGGCCTCATTGTGAGTATTGTACCATCCTATCCCTGGTAGTTTAATGGGGAAGGTGTCAAATAGTCTCAAATTTCCACACCATCTCCACCCCACCTCAGTCCATTTGCTACTGAAACCCTTACAGGAACATATGAACAGGAGTAGGCCACTCAGCCCCTTGTGCCTGTTTCACCAATCAATTAAATCATGGCTGATCTGTACCTGAACCCAATTTAACCACTTTTCTATATCTAAAAAAAATCAATCTCAGTCTTGAAAGCTTCAATTGACCTAGCATCCACAACTTTTTTGGGGAGACAGTTCAGAGTTATACTACTCTGTGTGAAGAAGTGCTTCCTGATTTCACTCCTGAATGGCCTGGCTCTAATTTTAAGAATTTGCCTTTGTCACTTCCAGACTCAGTTACTTCAATACTTTCTTTGCCAGTCTCCCATCCTCCACTGTCCATAAATTCAGCTTGTCCAAAACTCTTCTGCTTATATCCTATCCCATACTAAGTCCCACTTGCTCATCATCCCCTCCTTTGCTGACCTACACTGGCTCCCAGTCATTCAATGCCTCATAATTAAAATTCCTGTCCTTGTCTTTAAATCCCTCTATGGCCTTGTCCCTTCCTGATCTCTAAACTCCTCCAGCTCTACATCCTCCCCACAAATGCTGCATTCCTCTGATTCCCTCATCATGTGCACCTTCCTCCCCACCTCCTTTCACCCCACCACTGGATACTGTACCTTCAGCTGCTTCCACTCTCTGGACTATCCACCTTTCCATCTCCCTCTCCTCAAAGCTATAAACAGGAGCACTAGATGACAATATTACTCCCAAGTAATGGATGTAGAGCTGGAGGAGTTTAGAGATCAGGAAGGGACAAGGCCATAGAGCGATTTAAAGGGTCCTGAATTTAAATAAAAGGAAACTACGATGGTATAAGGTGCGAGTTGGGTAGGATTGATTGGGGAATGGCACTCAAAGGGTTGACGGTGGATAGGCAATGGCAAACATTCAAAGACCGCATGGATGAACTACAGAATTTGTTCATCCCAGTTTGGCATAAAAATAAACAGAAAATGGTGACTCAACCGTGGCTAACAAGGGGAATTAGGGATAGCATAAGATCCAAGGAGAGGACATATAAATTGGCCAGAAAAAGCAGTAAACCTGAGGATTGGGAGCAGTTTAGGATTCAAAGGAGGACAAAGGGATTAATTAAGAAGGGGAAAATAGAATGAGAGTAAGCTTGCAGGGAACATAAAAACTGACTGTAAAAGCTTTTATAGATATGTGAAGAGAAAAAGATTGGTGAAGTCAAGCGTAGGTCCCCTGCAGTCAGAATCAGGGGAATTTATAATGGGGAACAAAGAAATGGCAGACCAATTAAATACATACTTTGGTTCTGTCTTCACAAGGGAGGACACAAATAACCTCCCAGAGATGTCGGGGAACATAGGGTCTGATGAAAGGGAGGAACTGAAAGAAATCAGTATTTGTAGGGAAATGGTGTTAGGGAAATTGATGGGATTGAAGGCCGATAAATCTCCAGGGCCTGATAATCTACATCCTAGGGTACTTAAGGAAGTGGCCCTAGAAATAGTAGATGCATTGCTGATCATCTTCCAACATTCGATGGAATCAGGAACAGTACCCATGGATTGGAGGGTAGCTAATGTTACCCCACTATTCAAAAAGGTGGTAGAGAGAAAACGGGGAATTACAGACCGGTAAGCCTGACATCGGTAGTGGGGAAAATGGTAGAGTCCATCATAAAATATGTAATAGCACAGCACTGGAAAACAGTGACAGGATCGGAAAAAGTCAACATGGATTTACAAAAGGTAAATCGTGCTCGACTAATCTACTGGAATTTTTTGAGGATGTAACTGTTAAAATAGATAAGGGAGAACCAGTGGATGTGGTGTATTTGGACTTTCAAAAGGCTTTCGAAAAGGTCCCGCATGAGAGATTAGCGTGTAAAGTTAAGGCACATGGGATTGGGGGCAAGGTATTGATTTGGATAGAGAACTGGTTGGCAGACAGAAAGCAGAGAGTAGGAATTAACGGGTCTTTTTCCGAGTGGCAGGCAGTGACTAGTGGGGTACCGCAGGGATCGGTCCTTGGACCCCAGCTATTGACAATATATATTAATGATCTAGACAAGGGAACTAGATCTAATATCTCCAAGTTTGCAGACGACACAAAGCTGGGTGGGCATGTGTGCTGTGAGGAGGATGCCGAGAAACTCCAGGATGATTTGGACAGGTTGGGTGATTGGGCAGAAGCATGGCAGATGCAATATAACGTGGATAAATGCGAGGTTATCCACTTTGGTGTCAAAAACAGGAAGGCAGGTTATTATCTGAATGGCAATAGATTGGGAGATGGGGAAGTGCAACGAGACCTGGGTGTCCTTGTGCACCAGTCGCTGAAGGTAAGCATGCAGGTGCAGCAGGTGGTTAAGAAGGCAAATGGTATGTTGGCCTTCGTAGCGAGAGGGTTTGAGTACAGGAACAAGGATGTCTTGCTGCAGTTGTACAGGGCCTTGGTGAGACCACATCTGGAGTATTGTGTGCAGTTTTGGTCGCCTTATCTGAGGAAGGATGTTCTTGCCATGGAAGGAGTTCAGCGAAGATTCACCAGGCTAATACCTGGGATGGCAGGAATGACGTATGAGGAGAGATTGGGTCTATTGGGCTTATACTCGCTGGAGTTTAGAAGAATGAGAGGGGATCTCATTGAAACTTATAAAATTCTGACAGGACTGGACAGACTAGATGCAGGAAGGATGTTCTCGATGGTCGGGGAGTCCAGAACCAGGGGTCACAGTCTAAGGATAAGGGGTAAGCCATTTAGGACAGAAATGAGGAGGAATTTCTTCACCCAGAGAGAGTGGTGAACCTGTGGAATTCTCTACCACAGAAGGCAGTAGAGGCCAATTCATTAAATATATTCAAGGAGTTGGATATATTTCTTAAGACTAAAGTGATCAAGGGATATGGAGAGAAAGCAGGGACAGGGTACTGAATGTGGATGATCAGCCATGATCGCATTGAATGGCGGAGCAGGCTCGAGGGGCCGAATGGCCTACTCTTGCTCCTATCTTCTATGTTTCTGTGTAAGTGAATTGATCGCTACTTACTATTGCTTTTCACCATTTACTGGCACCGTTGTCTGAAGAACAAAATTTGCTCTCAAGTTATGTTTATCATTTATCAATACAAATTACTTCAAGGATCACATGTGGAGTTTATTTTTTACATAATAATCTACAAACACACATGGTTCTCTGCAGCTGTCTTACCAGCAAGTCCACTCCTGTTGCATCCTGTGATTACAATAATCCAGTCCCTCTGAATGGCAATTGTCAAAGCGGTGCTTGCAAGGTTTGCTGCATCTGCTAGACCGATGACCACCATGTAACAGACCACCTTGTGTGAGTTACATTAAACAAATGGACAATAGATAACAGAAATGCTACATACATTTACACATGCAATAACTAACATTTTTATGGGATTTAAACTTAGCTTTTATCCCTACTTAAAAAAATGATAACTTTTCTAATTGGAGTTCTTAAACATGAAAACATGTATACCAATTTAAAATAGACAGTATGAAAGCTAAACATTCATATTTATTTCTCATTTATTACTGAAGTTTTCTATCAACATCAAAGCAATGTGCTCAACCAGAATAGGTGTTCTGTTTTTTATTGTTTGGTTGCTAACTCTGGGAGTGAATTACTGTTAGCAGAATGTATTTTTCAGTCATCTGCTCATCCAGTGACAAGTCATTCTAGTTAAAGGGATGTGCTCCAAAATATTATTGCTGTTGGCTCCCAATGTATTAATATATAAATACTTTTCAGCTGGTCTGCCAACACGAATTTATAATCTGCTATTTAAAAAAAAATTACATCTGTGGAAAGAATCAGATTTTTTCTTGGGCTCCTTAATGCCACTCTACATAACCAGTTGGGAATCAGTCTCACTTTCTCTGGGCATAGTTTTAAAGTAACCCCATTAATAGCTGCCTTGAAAATGGAACAACTGCAGCACCAAGTTGTCAAATAGTGTAGTTTTATTGCCTATTTGACCCCTCTTCTTCCAACAATTTCCAGAATTTCTATTACTGTCAATGGGAAATGGCTAGAATGTTTTCCTCTGCTTTTGGGGGGAACGTGTTGGGGTCATGCCAGTCTGTTGCTGCTATTAACATTAGTGTAGATTTCAAATGAAACTGCTTTACCATTGTGGCCAAGCATGTAGTGTGTTCTGTGTTGTTTTGTTCATTTTGATGATTTAGCAGAACAAGGTCTGTAGCTCAAGGCCCACTTTCACAAAACAAGCAAGTATTAGTGTGTGACTTTTATTCTTTGATGGTATTTTGCAAAAACAAAACCTCAGGCAACATATTGAGTGAGAACTTCCTCCACTCACACCAAAAGCCTGTTAAAGGTCTTAGGGGAATGTACCTTTTTATAACAATGGCACAGGCATTCAGAACAGTTAGCAAATATTTATTTCTAACTTCAATTCTGGCAAAATTTATATTCTTTGGGTCTTTGTGGTGCTTCAATCCACCATTATCAGTCCTTCCATTTTAGTGGGGCATGTTTTTACTGCAATTAAAATAATAAAAAGGGGGACAATGCAACAGTCCTATTAAAAAAAAACACGTCAGCACTACATAACAAGCTCAATTACAGCAGATCAATTAGGTCATCAAAATACTATTTAATATTAATTACATTTTGAAGTACTAATTTGGTTACATGGGATTAAATGGAAACAATGGTCCTGAAAACCCACAATCGCACGCTGCTACCAAAACAATGGCGGAGCGTGACTTCCAACGCACCCAAGAAAGAAGTCCCCGACCTTGTTGGATTTCTGGGGTGCTTCAGTTTTGGCATTATTAGGGTGCATATTTGGTGGGGGGGTCCAGAAAATGTGGCGGTGGCCCAGCCGTCATGCCTCCATTTATAATGTCAGGTTGCAAGGGTGTATATGCAACAACTATCTGCTCCCAGGAAATTTCAGTTGAAGTTCCAATGGGGTGGAGACCTGGAATCACCAGCTGTCACCCCAATTTCTGCTGTTGAAGGTCTCTGTCCACCCTGAATCCACCAGTAAGTTCACAGATTTTCGTAGCCAATATGTTTTGTGTAGTTTGGTGTTTAAAAAAAAATCCTCAACAGATACTTACAGTTAGCCATCCATCCCAAGTTTGTTCAATCCATTTCTTGTACGAAAATACCAAAATCAGGATGATACTGCAGAGAATGACGGAACCATTCTGAATAAACAGGGATCCATGAGCAACTAAATGTGATTCATAAAGGATACATTAAGTTAACTAATTGTGCAAAAAGGTTTTATCTGAAATATATTAACACAGGTCTCTGATTTCTTGTACTTTTATCATTCCTCGTCCCCCAACAGTTAGCATGAACTTATTGGTGAATATAATGGTTTGCTACCAGAGTTTGGTTTCTACTGATAAAAGTAGAAATTTCAAAAAACAAAGCATTCATATAAATGTTAAACATTTTGACTATAACAATTTTGCAACCTCCAGTCTTCCATCCAATTATAGTTGAATTGTAAACTACAATAGACCAAAAAAGGATTAAAATGTCATCAACTTTTCTGAAATGGAGATTTTAAAAAATCTAATTTCCTTGGTCATTTGCTTCCTCCTCTCTTTTCCAGAAGGCAGTAACTCAGGCACAAGTCTAGTTCCATGGGCAGCAACAGCCCTTCGACCATTCACTCAAGTGACCATGTGTTGTGCGCGAATCCAGGCATTGTGGTGCTGGAGGGACTCTGGCATCTATGGAGTCATAACCCCAGCAGGAGTCAATACCTTCAGGAAAACAGGGGATAAAATTGCAAAAAGAATGCCATCAAGAGAACATATATGCTGGTATAAGCACCAGCAACTTATGTGATCCTGCTCCTGTCATTACATTGTTTAGATCCGATAGCCTGGTCACATCTCAAACATTGTGCAGCATGGATTCTGGGATACAGTAAAGAAATTTAATTCCATTTAATAGTCTTACTGACTTCAAATTTTACTACGCCCTGAAGAGGGTGTTTCTCTGCAACCTGCCAAACAGGTCTGCAACATTCCATCACTGGATGGGTACAGGCTTTGTGGAACACCGATGCTGCCAACTGTATATAACAAGTAGTGCAGACCAAACCAACAAGATGGAAAGTTTTAGTCAAAGGCTTGCATCCTAGACAGAGAGTCACATTTTCATTCACATTTCTCAAAAGAATTATTGATTCTATCAGCACTGAAGATACCACATTTGTAATGCATCTACTTCTACCTATATCTGCCTGTTATGGTTCAGGTGCTTTTCGTCTTTCAAATGGGAAATTAACCACTCTGTAGAGGGTGGTGTCATCACCAAAAGAACATCACTTCTGTTAGTATTCATTAGATTATCCATGAAAAGAGGTTGTGGGGGGGGGGGAAAGAGGACATAAGCACACTTCCCTTAGGAATCCCTCTGCAGGTATTATGTTACAACAATATATGTCCATTTATCATGACTAGGTGGTCCCTCTAAGGAAGTCGCATGATATTTTGTTAGTAGTTTTAATATGGTAGTCAAAGAGAGGCTTTCCCACATTTAACATAGAAGTAGTAGCTACAGCTTATGATTTTGGTAGCTACATCGTAGCAGTTTTTTCCCAGTACAATTTTGGATTCTATAATATGTATAACTATAGATACTGCCATGTTACCTTTAATTCTTGGATTCCTGTCAACCCAGTCTCCAACAAATGCACCAAAAACTAGCACAGATCCCGCTACTACCAAACCAACCACAGCAGTTAATAGCAAATTATGTCCATACAGTTCAATCAAAAAGACAGATATGGCAAAATGCCACATGCGATCTCCCTGAAAGATAAAACGAGAAGAAGTGAAATTATGAACAATTACAGCTGTGAAAGTACTAAACATTACAAAAAAAAACACAAGTGCATACAATACATATTTATTAAAGGAGAAGTATACCTTCATTGATCTTATTGGCAGTAGATTTTTGACTGTGTGATTCTAAAATCAGTCATATATAAAGTAGAGAAAAATCCTGCAATCTTGCCAGGGCTAGCTTTTCAATTGCAGGTGGGATAAGCAGACTGCAGATGCTCATTTTCACCTACTTACTTGTAAGATGATTTAAATTCCCAGATACTACTGGTGGAAACTGAGCGGGTGAGCATTTAAAATGCCCTGTCTGACTTGCCTGCCGATTTCCCGCCCGCTCCACGCCGAATCTGATTTAAACTTGCTCTTCTGAGCAGGTAACAAAGGCACCCACGTGAAGCCTTTAAATATGCAGATTGGGGTCCAATGACATAGAACAGCTCAAGAACCTAGTGGATCACTGGTTTCAGAAGGGTAGTTTGCTTCTGTGCATATGGATCTATTTTAGATTGCAATGAGGAAATATTGCACCAGTGGCGTAGGGATTAATGATACCATGTGCTATTTGTACAAGTGACTGTTGTGCCTTTGCATATAGGGATTTAAAAATAACAATGTAAAAAGCAGTACCATCTGGAGCAACCAAGGTACATTATACACTGATAAAACAAAAGATATACCATTGTTCTAAATTTTCTACAATCACACAAATTACAATTTTAAAAAATGTTCATAAGCTTGGGGCAAGTTTTATAACAGTAGAAATTTTAAAAACCTCAACACCAAAAAGTTACCATATGTCTGTTGTTGCGTTTTCAAATGTAAAACATAAACTCAGATTTAGTCATTTGAGAGATTTTTTTGCTTACCCACATTGACAGCGCACCACTGACATAAATCAGACACCTTGGCGTCTTAATGAAATTCAACACCAGACCTGAGGAAAAAAATATTGAGAGAAACCAGTCTTAAAACACAAGTAACAATTAAAGAAAGGCAATTAACTTCTGGAGATTTAAAATCCTCAATGTACGTTCATCAAACTAATAATCTTCATGTAGCTGTTCTTAAATTATTTGCAAGAAAACCACTCACCAAAAAGCCTCCTTTGTAAGTATTTTTTCTCTCTCCGTTTATCTTCTTGTTCAACGCGGACCCTTTTGCAGTCTGGCATTTTGCAATGTCGTGCAGATTGATCAGTCTCGAACTCCTTGCACTGTGATAACCAAGTGTGACAGCTGGGTGATCTGGGACGCGGATAAAACTGTCTGCTAACCGGAACAATATAACTGGATGTCGGATTTTTGGAAATATATTTGTGCTAAGTATAAAACACATTCCTCTAAGGCAATAAGTGTATAGCTATTTGCTCCTTTTCACCATACATTAAATAGGAAAATATTTTTCCTCTTCTAGCCGAGGAAAAATCCACACAGACATCACCTTACTTGTTTTTTGCACGTTTGCTTCTCCTCGTCTGCGCTTTGTTAACTCGCAACAGTTGCCATAAATTAAGTAACTTAGATGCGATAGACAGGTAGTCAAGTGGCGCAATGTTGCTAAAATTTGCTTTAAAAGCAGAAATGCTGAATTGTTGTCGATGACACGAGGCCAACACACGTGACAGCACCAGGACAATCAGCCGCGCGAGCCCGGGCGGGGGGACAGTGAGGGGGAGCAGCAGGCAGCCCGCGTCAGACGAATCATTATTTGCATTCACCGTTATTTGTTAATACAAAACAAAAGGACAAACCAGGCCATTACCGTGCATAAACAGTAAACGAAGCACGCTAAAAATGCATTCAATTTTATTCTGAGCAGCTATCAGCCTTGCCTGAGTGGCAGCACTCTGGCCTCGGAGTCAGAAGGTTGATGGTTTAAGCCCCACGCCATAGACTTCAACACCTGTCGATGACATAGCTTTCGTGTGGGGCGGAGACTGGGGAGTGCATAGACTGTATTGTGATACACAAGGTGATACTGTATTGTGATGCAGTTGTGTGGGACAGGCTGGACAGTAAGTCGTTTCCTGTCATTATCGCAGGTTTATATGTTATTTAAATTATTCTGCGAGTTTGGTGAAATATTAGCCCAACTTCCCCTTAGCTCCGACAGTTAGATTCCGCGTTTACACAGAACACACACAGAAACCCCACAGTGCAGATAGAGGCCATTTCGGCCCATCGAGCCTGCACCGACACATGTCCCACCCGATCCCCGTAACCCCACGTATTTAATCCCCCTAACACTAAGGGTCAATTTATCATAGCCAATCAACCTAACCCGCACATCTTTGGACTGTGGGAGGAAACCGGAGCACCCGGAGGAAACCCACGCAAACACTAATGCTGGGAAACGTGTTAACAGGATAGGCAAGCTAGAGAAAAAAAAGTTGACATAGTATGGGATAAATTTACAAAATCGGGACACCTGGTGCCTAGTCTTGCCGACCAGAACCATGCATCAGGAATTGGGGTGTGCACCTTTCACCTCCCTCCTCTACCACCACCATTGTCCTTTTATTAAAATTAATGGGTAGAAAATAAGAATATAAGAAATAGGAACAGGAGTAGGCTATTCGGCCCTTTGAGCCTGCGCCACCATTCAATAAGATAATGGCTGATCTACCTCAGTGATTCCCAACCTGTGGTCCGCGAGGGTACTGCAGGTGGTCTGTGAAAAAATGGTCCAATCCCCTAAAATAAACGGGTCTATTGTCTCCACAGATGTTGAATGACCCGCCGTGTGATTCCAGTGTTTTTATTGCTGTTTAAATCTGTGTTTTGGGGATGAGCTGATTGAAATGAAAACCTGTCGTGGATGGAGGGTGGGTTGGTTTTCTGGAAGAAGCAAATAAACTGGGCCGAAAAATCAGCTCCAGACAAATTCACCAAAATATTTTCCACCTCACTACCGCACAATGGCAAGTACTGCTCCGCTCTATCATATAAACCCAACTAGTGCCCCCTCAATTCAACAATCTTCACCAGCATCCCCACTATTATACAACCTCAGGTGTGCATGTACGGAGTGTGGGTCTTTGACAGTGGTTTTTATACAACAGCAGCCGCCAGTCCTCTTGTGTCACACTAAGTAAAACTAGATGTCATAAATATAAGATCCTCAATAATAAATCCAGCAGGGAATTCAGGAAAAAACTTGTTTATGCAAGGAGTATTTGGAATGTTGAACGCGATACCACAGGTACCAGATATCAGTGAGAGGAGCAGAGACATTTCAGCCGTGAGTTGGCTCCGTGGCTTAGCTGGTCAAAGTGCCTGCCTAGTTAGTATAGAAATATAGAAGATAGGGGCAGGAGTAGGCCATTCGGCCCTTCGAGCCTGCTCCGCCATTCAATGAGATCATGGCTGATCATCCAAATTCAGTACCCTGTCCCTGCCTTCTCCCCATATCCCTTGATCCCTTTAGCCTTAAAAAATATATCCAACTCTTGAATATATTTAATGAACTGGCCTCCACCGCCCTCTGTGGCAGAGAATTCCACAGGTTCACCACTCTCTGGGTGAAGAAATTCCTCCTCATTTCAGTCCTAAATGGCTTACCCCTTATCCTTAGACAATGACCCCTGGTTCTTGTAGTGTATGTACCTTTAAGAGAGAACTACTTTTACAGCTCCTGTATACTGTAGTACCGGCAGTGACCACACCTGTATATAAGCCTTGAGCAGGCATCTGTACTGTTAGTCTTTAGACTACCCTCCTCCGGTAAACATCTGTTGATTGTTAATGTACAGCCTCCGTCTAGTTATTGAAAAACACTATACTTTAAGATTCACGGATTCAACAGTGGCGATGAGGTCGATTCGAATCTACCTGCAACTCTGCATTTCCTTCCAAGGATTCGCTCCGGGAGGACGGTGGAAGAAAGTCGAGGCCAGAAGCACGGGTGTCGACCACGAGCAACCGCCCAGTCATCCGGCAGAGAGTGAACATCGCAGGGGAGGCTGTTGAGAGCTGGGCTTGGTTCTCCAGCCACGACGATCCAGCAACAGACTGGCAACAGGTACAGCGCAGACCCTTCCCGGACAGCGGCGGCTGGAGCCGACCGACGGCACAGAAAAGGCCGAGCAGCGTCGACGAGGTAAGAGAGAGGGAAAAGCGCACAGGGCGCAGCCGGGGGTTGAAGACCAAGTGGCGTCGACGGAAAACAGAAAGAGAGGGTAAAGCACAGCCGGGGTTCAGGACCGAGCGGCGGCAACGAGAGAGGTGCACAGGATAACGCGCAGAGCGCAGCCAGGGCTCAAGGGCTGAGCAGCGTCCGCGGGGAAAGAAAGGAAGCGTGGGAGACGCCATTTGAGCCGCGGAGAAGAAGGGAGCACGCGGGAGACGCCATTTTTGAAGCCGCAGCGGAGAAGAAGGGCGAGCGCGGGAAGAAAGGAAAGTGCGGGAGACGCCATTTTGAGCCAGCGGAGAAGAAGGGAGAGCGCGGGAGATGCCATTTTAGACAGTTTAACCACACCCAGGGATGCCGAAGAGTGGCAGTGTCACTGCTTTCAACAATGAAGTCGAAGATTGGGCGACATATGTGGAACGCATTGAGGTGTACTGCAAGGCGAATGAAGTGCCAGATGCTAGGAAAGCACTGGTTTTGTTGAATTCCATGGGTGCAAAAACTTATGGCTTACTGCGAAACCTAATAACCCCAGAGAAGCCAGTGGATAAGGATTTCGAAAGCATAGTGGAAATCCTACAGGACCACTTAAACCCCACACCGCTGCTGATAGCAGAAAGATTTAAGTTCCACAAAAGGAACCAGCATAAAGACGAAAGTGATGCTGAGTATTTAACGGAACTGCGCAAGCTATTGAAACACTGCCAGTCTGGAATGGGACTAGCAGATACGTTAAGGGACAAGTTTGTGTGTGGGCTTCAAAGTGAAGGAACCCAGAAACGGCTTCTATCAGAAAAGGATCTTACGCTGGACAAGGCTTTCAGCATAGCAGTATCACACGAAGCAGCCACACGGGGCGCTGCAGAGATACAACGGAGACCGCAAGAATATGGCACCAATGAAATGTCATATGGAGCAGGGAAGTGTTATCGCTGCGGCAGAACAACACACGACCAGAAGGATTGTTGGTTCAAGGACCAAGTGTGCAGACAGTGTGGAAAAGCAGGACACATAGCAAGAGTCTGCAGGTCAGGGAAGAAAACCAGCAGCAAGAAATCTCCACAGGAGAAGTACAAAAAGGTACATAAGGTGATGGACAGTAGTTCAGACGAACAGAAAAGTGATAGAGACTCCGGAAGCAAGGAGCTGGGTTGTCTGAAACTACATAAGGTAATCAAAATGGAGGATCACCAGACTATCTGGGTCACGCTCAAGATAGACGGAGTCCAAGTGAAAATGGAATTGGACACAGGATCAGCCCTAACAGTCATAAACCGAAGGGACTACAAGCGGCTATTCTCACATATACCCTTGAAAGCTACAGAGATTGTCTTGAAGACGTACACGGGGCAAAAAGTCTACCCCAAAGGAAAAATAAGGGTGAACGTGATATACAAAGGCCAGGAAATACCAAAAATGGACCTATATGTTTTGCCAGATGGAGGACCACCACTACTAGGACGTGAATGGATCCGGAAGATACAATTAAATTGGCATTCCATACAGGCACTGAAGGTTGAGGCCAAAAAGGATGACGACGTCACACCTGGACGACTGTCAAAAATGCTAACTGACGCACAAGAAGTGTTCCAGGAGGGACTTGGAACATTAAAAGGCATAACAGCGACGATTAAAATAGAGGAAAATGCAAGCCCAAAATTTTTTAAGGCCTTATGCGATCCGACCAGCCGTCGAAGCAGAGCTGGAAGGTTTGGAATGTTCAGGAGTACTGTCCAAAGTGGACTGGAGCGAGTGGGCTACACCCATCGTTCCTGTAATGAAGAGGTCGTTGAATAATATGCCTGGGGAACCAAAGAAGGTCCGCATCTGTGGGAATTTTAAGGTGACAGTGAACCCAGTCCTTCACACGGTACAATATCCGCTTCCACGGATTGAGGATATTTTCGCCTCACTATCTGGAGGTAAACACTTCACTAAGATTGATCTGGCCCAGGCGTACCTGCAAATGGAGGTAGAAGAAGCCTCGAAACAATACCTCACGATCAACACTCAAAGGTCTCTACCAATACAACCGGCTGGTGTTCGGGGTAGCATCGGCTCCGGCTATTTGGCAAAGGGCAATGGATCAAGTCCTGCAAGGGATTCCAGGGACCCAGTGTTATTTGGACGACATCCTGGTCACGGGCGAAAATGACAGTGATCACCTCGCCAACCTGGAGAAGGTGCTCACTAGATTAAAGGAATATGGGCTACGAGCTAATCGCCACAAGTGCGAGTTTTTCCAGAAGCAGATCTCGTATTGTGGCCACGTTATTGATGAAGAGGGGTTACATAAGTCCCCTGAAAAGATTGAGGCAGTAGTCAAGGCTCCAGCACCGGAAAATGTGTCACAACTGAGGTCGTTCCTCGGGCTGGTGAACTACTACCATAAGTTCTTACCAAATTTGTCTACAGTATTACACCCACTGAATACCCTACTGCAAACGGGGGGACCATGGAAGTGGAATGACAAATGTAAACGAGCTTTCCAGAAGTGCAAAGAATTGATCACATCAAAAGAGGTGTTGGCCCATTTCAACCCAGCACTACCAATTCGGTTGGCGTGTGATGCATCACCCTATGGTATTGGAGCGGTGCTATCGCACAAATTCCCAGACGGGTTGGAGAGGCCAGTAGCCTTTGCGTCTCGGTCACTAACCTCAGCTGAGCACAACTATGCCCAGATTGACAGGGAGGCCCTCAGCGTAGTATGCGGAGTAAAAAAATTCAACCACTATCTGCATGGGCAGAAGTTCACCTTGCTGACTGACCACCAACCACTTGTCTCCATCTTTAATCCAAAGAAGGGCGTTCCGGTGATGACTGCACAACGGCTACAAAGATGGTCCCTTTTTCTAGGGGCGAACCAATATGAAATAGAGTATAAGGGCACGAAACAGTATGGAAACGCTGATGGGCTATCACGCCTGCCACTGCCTACTGCGGAGGAAGCACCAGCAGTGGACCCTATCGAAATATTTTATTCGTCGATAATTGAACGATTGCCAGTAACTAACGCGGATATAGAGAAGGAGACCCGAAATGATCCGACACTGTCTCGGGTATATGATTTGACGGTGAAGGGATGGCCAACACATGGCGACTCACTGTTGCCAGCATTCTCATCCAGAAGAGAACAGCTGTCAGTATGCCAGGGGACAGTGATGTGTGGATCCCGAGTGGTAATTCCACCCAAGTTAAGGGAGAGAGTGCTCAATGAGCTTCACGAAGGCCATCTGGGAGGGGTGAAAATGAAAAGCCTTGCTAGGGCTTGTGTGGTGGCTGGGGATCGATCAACAAATCGAGGACCTAACAAAGAGCTGCTCAGGATGCCAGAAGGTCCAAAATGCACCACCACATGCCCCTCTACACCCATGGGAGTGGCCCTCCTCTCCATGGCAATGGGTGCATATTGATTTTGCTGGTCCATTCATGGACTCAATGTTCTTAATAGCAGTGAATGCGCACTCGAAATGGCCTGAGGTGATCAAAATGTCCTCCACCACTACGGAGAAAACGATTGCAGTCCTACGGACCATATTTGCCAGGAACGGCTTGCCAGAGCAGATTTGCTCTGATAACGGACCACAGTTTGTGTCCGAAGAGTTTCGGAAATTTATGAGAAGGAATGGGGTAAGGCATTACACATCCGCCCCGTATCATCCAGCCACAAATGGATTGGCTGAGAGGTTTGTACAAACCTTTAAAAAGGCAGTAAGGGCCATGTGCGATGAAGACATTCCACTACAGCATAAGGTGGACAATTTCCTGTTAGCCTACAGAAATGCGACACATGCAGTTACCAACCAGACCCCGGCCATGATGTTCTTTAACTGAAGGTTGAGATCTCGTCTGGATTTGCTCAGACCAAATGTGCGAAGAAATGTTGAGGATAAGCAATTCCAGCACATCAATGAGAAGCCGACAAGGAGCTTCAATGTAGGACAACCAGTCTTGGCCCGCGACTACCAAACAGAGAAATGGCAACCCGGAACGATATGCACGTGGCAGGGGCCACTAATGTACACAGTGGATGTCGGGGAGAACATTGTGAGACGCCATGTCGACCAGATCCTAGCGTCAAAGGAACGAGTCAACCCCATGTCTCGCGTACCTGGGGATGAACCCAACATACCGGTAGCATCTACCCCAGAAACAGTAGCAGCGGAAACTGATGAACTAACCGACGACAGGGGGCCAGAATCGCTGCCGCACCAAGGACAAGACACTCAGGAAAGGCGCTATCCAGAAAGGATCAGGAAGCCGCCCCAAAGACTGAATCTATAAATGGACTATTTCAGTTAAATGTGCATGTTAAAGTGTTAACTGTTATGTGAATGTTGTGGGTACTGTTAATCTAAAAGGGGAGGAATTGTAGTGTATGTACCTTTAAGAGAGAACTACTTTTACAGCTCCTGTATACTGTAGTACCGGCAGTGACCACACCTGTATATAAGCCTTGAGCAGGCATCTGTACTGTTAGTCTTTAGACTACCCTCCTCCACTAAACACCTGTTGATTTTTTAATGTACAGCCTCCGCCTAGTTATTGAAAAACACTATACTTTAAGATTCACAGATTCAACAGTTCTGGACTCCCCGGCCATCAGAAACATCCTTCCTGCATCTAGTCTGTCCAGACCTGACAGAATTTTATAGGTTTCGATGAGATCCCCTCTCAATCTTCTAAACTCCAGCGAGTATAAGCCCAATCGACACAATCTCTCCTCATACGTCATTCCTGCCATCCCAGGTATCAGCCTGGTGAATCTTCGCTGCACTCCTTCTATGGCAAGAACGTCCTTCCTCAGGTAAGGCGACCAAAACTGCACACAATATTAAAGGTGCAGTCTCACCAAGGCCCTGTACAACAGTAGCAAGACATCCTTGTTCCTGTACTCGAACCCTCTTGCTACGAAGGCCAACATACCATTTGCCTTCTTAACCACCTGCTGCACCTGCATGCTTACCTTCAGCGACTAGTGCACAAGAACACCCAGGTCTCTTTGCACTTCCCCTTCTCCCAATCTATTACCATTCAAATAATAATCTGCCTTCCTGTTTTTGCCACCAAAGTGGATAACCTCACATTTATCCACATTATAGTGCATTTGCCATGTTTCTGCCCAATCACGCAACCTGTCCAAATTGTACTGGAGTTTCACGACATCCTCCTCACAGCATACCCTCCCACCCAGCTTTGTGTCGTCTGCAAATTTGGAGATATTACATTCAATTCCCTCGTCCAGATCATTAATATATATTGTGAACAGCTGGGGTCCTAGGACCGATCCTTGCGGTACCCCACTAGTCACTGCCTGCCACTCGGAAAATGACCCGTTTATTCCAACTCTTTGCTTTCTGTCCGCCAACCAGTTCTCTATCCAAGTCAATACCTTGCCCCCAATCCCATGTGCCTTAATTTTGCACGCTAATCTCTTATGTGGGACCTTATCGAAAGTCCAAATACACCACATCCACTGGTTCTCCCTTATCTATTTTACCAGTTACATCCTCAAAAAATTCCAGTAGATTAGTCAAGCATGTTTACCTTTTGTAAATCCATGTTGACTTTGTCTGATCCTGTCACTGCTTTCCAAATGCTCTGCCATTACATCTTTTATAATGGACTCTAGCATTTTCCCCACTACCGATGTCAGGCTGACCGGTCTATAATTCCCCACTTTTTCTCTACCACCTTTTTTGAATAGTGGGGTAACGTTAGCTACCCTCCAATCTATGGATACTGTTCCAGAGTCTATCGAGTTCTGAAAGATGACCAGCAATGCATCTATTATTTCTAGGGCCACTTCCTTAAGTACCCTGGGATGTAGTTTGTCAGGCCCTGGGGATTTTTCAGCCTTCAGTCCCATCAATTTTCCTAACACCATTTCCCTACAAATACTGATTTCTTTCAGTTCCACCCTTTCATCAGACCCTATGTTCCCCGGCATCTCTGGGAGGTTATTTGTGTCCTCCTTTGTGAAGACAGAACCAAAATATGTATTTAGTTGGTCTGCCATTTCTTTGTTCCCCATTATAAATTCCCCTGATTCTGACTGCAAGGGACCTACGCTTGACTTCACCAATCTTTTTCTCTTCCCCTATCTATAAAAGCTTTTACAGTCCGTTTTTATGTTCCCTGAAAGCTTACTCTCATATTCTATTTTCCCTTTCTTAATTAATCCCTTTGTCCTCCTTTGTTGAATCCTAAACTGCTCCCAATCCTCATGTTTACTGCTTTTTCTGGCCAATTTATATGTCCTCTCCTTGGATCTTATGCTATCCCTAATTTCCCTCGTTAGCCACGGTTGAGTCACCTTTTTTGTTTTATTTTTATGCCAAACTGGGATGAACAAATTCTGTAGCTCATCCATTCGGTCTTTGAATGTTTGCCATTGCCTATCTACCGTCAACCCTTTGAGTGCCATTCCCCAATCCTTTATTTAAATTGAGGACCCTAGTCTCTGAGTCAATGACTTCATTCTCCATCTTAATGAAGAATTCGATCATATTATGATTGCTCCGACCCAAGGGGCCTCATACAACAAGATTGCTACTTAATCCTTTCTCGTCTAAGATGGCCTGATCTCTGGTTGGTTCCTCGACATATTGGTCCAGGAAACCATCCCGTAAACACTCCAGGAATTCCTCCTCCACAGTATTGTTACTAATTTGGTTGGCCCAATCTATATGTAGATTAAAGTCACCCATGATGACTGCTGTGCCCTTATTGCACGTTTCTTTAATTTCCCTTTTAATGCCATCCCCAACCTCCGCCTTAATGTTTGGAGGTCTATATACCACTCCCACTAATGTTTTTTTCCCCTTAGTATTTCTCAATTCTATCCATACAGATTCCACATCATCAGAGCTAATATCCTTCATTACAATTGTGTTAATCCCTTCTTTAACCAGTAATGCTACCCCACCTCCCTTTCCTTTTTGCCTATTTTTCCTGAATATCAAATACCCCTGGATGTTGAGTTCCCAGTCTTGGCCATCCTTGAGCCACATTTCCATAATCCCAACCAAATCGTATTCGTTTACCTCTATTTGTGCAGCCAATTCATCCACCTTATTACAAATGCTCCTCGCATTAAGACACAAAGCCTTCAGGCTTGTTTTTTTAACGCTCTTAGACTTATTAGAATTATTATTTACTGTGGCCATGTTTGATTTAAACCGTTGATTTCTCTGATTGCCACTTTTGTTTTTCTCCTTCCTATCTTTTGCTTTTATCCTTGTTTCCCTTTCCTCTGTCTCCCTGCTCAGGTTCCCAACCCCCTGCCATTTTAGTTTAAACCCTCCCCCACAGCACTAGCAAACACTCCCCCTAGGACATCGGTTCCAGCCCTGCCCAGGTGCAAACCGTCCAATTTGAACTGGTCCCACCTCCCCCAGAACCGGTTCCAATGCCCCAGGAACTTGAATCCCTCCCCCTGGCACCATTCCTCTAGCCACGTATTCATCTGAAGTATCCTTCTATTTCTGCTCTGACTAGCACGTGGCACTGGTAGCAATCCTGAGATTACTACCTTTGAGGTCCTGTTTTTAAATTTATCTCCTAACTCCCTATATTCCGCTTTTAGGACCTCATCCCGCTTTTTACCTATATCGTTGGTGCCTATATGCACCACGACAACTGGCTGTTCACCGTCCCCTTCCAAGATGTTCTGCAGCCGCTCGGAGATATCCTTGACCCTTGCACCAGGGAGGCAACACACCATCCTGGAGTCTCGTTTGCGGCCGCAGAAACGCCTATCTATTCCCCTTACAATCGTATCCCCTATTACTATAGCTCTACCCCTCTTTTTCCTCCCATTCTGTGCAGCAGAGCCACCCCTGGTGCCAGGAAGTTGGCTGCTGCTGCCTTCCTCTGATAAACCATCCCCCCAACAGTACCCAAAGTGGTGTATCTGTTGGAGAGGGGGATGGCCACAGGGGACCCCTGCACCACCTGTCTGCGCCTAGTACTCTGCCTGTTGGTCACCCGTTCCCTTTCTTCCTGTCCAACCTCTACCTGCGGTGTGTCCAACTCCGTAAATGTGCTATTCACGATGTCCTGAGCATCGTGAACGCTCCAGTATGCATCCAATCGCAGCTCCAGTGCCGCAATGCGGTCTGTCAGTAGCTGCAGCTGGATGCACTTCTTCCACATGTAGTTTTCAAGGACACAGGAAGTGTCCCTGATTTCCCACATATCGCAGGAGGAGCATATCACGCGGCCCAGCTATCCTGCCATGACTTACCCTTTAATTAATTGAATTTAAATTAAATCAATCAATCCCACTAATTACACTACAGTTAACTGGTTTACCAACAGTCCCCGCTACACCAGAGAGACCTTAGTAACTATAAACCACAGAGTTAAAGTTTAAAAAAGAGAGAAATACCCACCAACCAATCACTTACCTGCTTCCTATATAGGAGAGCCTGGGTTCGATTCCCAGTGCTGCATTTTTTAAAGAACAAAATATTCTCTTATGATCCCACAGAGGTTGGTTGCTTCTTATTTGAAATGCTGCAGTCCTTTGGGATGGGAACAGACAAAGGCACATCACAAATACATATTAAAGTCTGTCATTCAGCCAACATGCTAACATTTCCTCCAGTCTGCAACAGAAAGTTATCGGTTTATTAATGGCAATTAAAACAATTATTCATCGTGACACTGCCTTTAATTATATGTTCGTGTAATTGATTTAATAAACTGCACAACTGTTTTACAAAAATCACACCGGAAATCAACCCCGTGTTCTGGTTGCACTGAATTCCAACCCCTGGCCCACCAAGGAACGCTCCACCCAACAGTTGTGAGAGCTGTAAATAAACTGGGTGCATTCCCGCAAGATACAAATGTATTCCTGACTTGTGTTTGATGTAAACATTTATTATCTCTGCAAGTTACAAGTGTGTCTGTAGATCAATCTGAATTAATTATTCATTTATTGGGACGCATCTGTTTAATTGTGAATTGAGGCAGTGCATTCCAGATCCCAACAAATCGCAGTGTAAAAAAAAAAGGTTCCTAAAGTCGCCTCGGATTCTTCTGCCAATCACTTTCAATCTGTGTCCTCTGGTCACTGACTCTTTAACCACTGGAAAAATGTTTCTCCTCATTTATGATATCAAACCCGTTCATGAATTTAAACACCTCTGTCAAAACCTCTGCTCTAAGGAGAACAACCCCAGCTTCTCCAGTCCCCCACATTCTGAAGTCCCTCATACCTGCTACCATTCCAGTAAATCACTTCTGTTCATTTCTTCCTTCTAATAAATATAGTGAAACACTTATAAGAAAAAGCACAAACAGAATAAAAAGAGGGAGAAATAAATAATGAGCAAAATGGATGTGAATGTTTAAGAACATAAGAAATAGGAGGCGTAGTCCATTCGGCCCTTCGAGCCTGCTCCACCAATCAATGAGATCGTGGCTGATCTTAGAAGTTGAAATAACAGAAGATCTGGGTTTTATGATCGGTCAGTGAGAGGAATCCATCTTTTAATCGGGCTTTGGCCGTTCGATTTCCTGATAAAGACAGACAGAGAGAACTGTTGCCGACAGGACTGGCTAGCTCAGTTGGTAGAACAGGAGACTCTTAATCTCAGGGCCTTGGGTTCGAGCCCCACGTTGGGCGGTTGTTTTTACTGCTGATTTTACAGGCGATCCCCAGCTCTGAATTCCGCGTCAGAGAGTCCAAGGAGTGTTTGATGTAAATGAGATTCAATAACAATATCAGAACATGATTCCATGACTCTTATCTCTCTCTCGTTGAACTTCATATCATTTCACCATCAGTGTGGCTCAGTGGGACTTCCGGCCGGTCTCTCCCTTCACAACGCATTAGTGCCGGGCAAACAACGGGGAATTTTACACACATGTTGTGCTCTGCAACTTCTTATAAAAACTTCAGTATACTTCACTCCGTGTCCAACCCTGTGAGGTCTCCCCTGGTGTGTCAGCTTTAAATGTTTATAAACACGTCAGCAGAACATTAACATAACCATAACATAACCAAATTAGTAACAATACTGTGGAGGAGGAATTCCTGGAGTGTTTACGGGATGGTTTCCTGGACCAATATGTCGAGGAACCAACCAGAGATCAGGCCATCTTAGACTGGGTATTATGTAATGAGAAAGGATTAATTAGCAATCTTGTTGTACGAGGCCACTTGGGTCGGAGTGATCATAATATGATAGAATTCTTCATTAAGATGGCGAATGAAGTAGTTGACTCAGAGACTAGGGTCCTGAATTTAAATAAAGGAAACTACGATGGTATGAGGCGCGAGTTGAGTAGGATTGACTGGGGAATGTCACTCAAAGGGTTGACGGTGGATAGGCAATGGCAAACATTCAATGCATGGATGAACTACAGAATTTGTTCATTCCAGTTTGGCATAAAAATAAAACAAAACAGGTGACTCAACCGTGGCTAATAAGGGAAATTAGGGATAGCATAAGATCCAAGGAGAGGACATATAAATTGGCCAGAAAAAGCAGTAAACCTGAGGATTGGGAGCAGTTTAGGATTCAACAAAGGAGGACAAAGGGATTAATTAAGAGGGGGAAAATAGAGTATGAGAGTAAGCTTGAAGGGAACATAAAAACTGACTGTAAAAGCTTTTATAGATATGTGAAGAGAAAAAGATTGGTGAAGTCAAGCGTAGGTCCCTTGCAGTCAGAATCAGGGGAATTTATAATGGGGAACAAAGCAATGGCAGACCAATTAAATACATATTTTGGTTCTGTCTTCACAAGGGAGGACACAAATAACCTCCCAGAGATGTCGGGGAACATAGGGTCTGATGAAAGGGAGGAACTGAAAGAAATCAGTATTTGTAGGGAAATGGTGTTAGGGAAATTGACGGGATTGAAGGCCGATAAATCCCCAGGGCCTGATAATCCAAATCCTAGGGTACTTAAGGAAGTGGCCCTAGAAATAGTAGATGCATTGCTGATCATCTTCCAACATTCGATGGAATCTGGAACAGTACCCATGGATTGGAGGGTAGCTAATGTTACCCAACTATTCAAAAAGGGCGGTAGAGAGAAAACGGGTAAGCCTGACATCGGTAATGGGGAACATGCTAGAGTCCATTATAAAAGATGTAATAGCAGAGCACTTGGAAAACAGCGACAGGATCGGACAAAGTCAACATAGATTTACAAAAGGTAAATCGTGCTTGACTAATCTACTGGAATTTTTTGAGGATGTAACTGGTAAAATAGATAAGGGAGAACCAGTGGATGTGGTGTATTTGGACTTTCAGAAGGCTTTCGATAAGGTCCCGCATAAGAGATAAGCGTGTAAAGTTAAGGCACATGGGATTGGGGGCAAGGTATTGACTTGGATAGAAAACTGGTTGGCAGACAGAAAGCAAAGAGTTGGAATAAACGGGTCTTTTTCCGAGTGGCAGGCAGTGACTAGTGGGGTACCGCAGGGATCGGTCCTTGGACCCCAGCTATTCACAATATATATTAATGATCTAGACAAGGGAACTAGATCTAATATCTCCAAGTTTGCAGGCGACATAAAGCTCGGTGGGCGTGTGTGCTGTGAGGAGGATGCCGAGAAACTCCAGGATGATTTGGACAGGTTGGGTGATTGGGCAGAAGCATGACAGATGCAATATAATGTGGATAAATGCAAGGTTATCCACTTTGGTGTCAAAAACAGGAAGGCAGATTATTATCTGAATGGCAATAGATTGGGAGAAGGGGAAGTGCAACGAGACCTGGGTGTCCTTGTGCACCAGTCGTTGAAGGTAAGCATGCAGGTGCAGCAGGCGGTTAAGAAGGCAAATGGTATGTTGACCTTCGTAGCGAGAGGGTTTGAGTACAGGAACAAGGATGTCTTGCTGCAGTTGTACAGGGCCTTGGTGAGACCACATCTGGAGTATTGTGTGCAGTTTTGGTCGCCTTATCTGAGGAATGATGTTCTTGCCATGGAAGGAGTTCAGCGAAGATTCACCAGGCTGATACCTGGGATGGCAGGAATGACGTATGAGGAGAGATTGGGTCTATTGGGCTTATACTCGCTGGAGTTTAGAAGAATGAGAGGGGATCTCATTGAAACTTATAAAATTCTGACAGGACTGGACAGACTAGATGCAGGAAGGATGTTCCTGATGGTCGGGGAGTCCAGAACCAGGGGTCATAGTCTAAGGATAAGGGGTAAGCCATTTAGGAGTGAAATGAGGAGGAATTTCTTCACCCAGAGAGTGGTGAACCTGTGGAATTCCCTACCACAGAATGCAGTAGAGGCCAATTCATTAAATATATTCAAGAAGGAGTTGGATATATTTCTTAAGGCTAAAGGGATCAAGGGGTATGGGGAGAAAGCAGGGACAGGGTACTGAATTTGGATGATCAGCCATGATCGCATTGAATGGCGGAGCAGGCTTGAGGGGCCGAATGGCCTACTCCTGCTCCTATCTTCTATGTTTCTGAGCTCCGAGATCTGGCCAGGTCCCATTCGCCCGAAGTGATTAATGAGCAGGAGGGATTAGAGTTTCGTTAAAAGAATGACATGAAAATCACTTTGATGTGAGGCCGAACTAGCTCAGTTGGGATTCGGCGGCTTTTAGATATTTTGTGTCTCTTTCTTTGGGTCCTTTTCTTGAAATTACCAATTTAAACTGAAGTCTTTTAACTGCCACTGAAGGGTTGGGTTTGAATAGAGAGAGACATCAAGGATGGAAACTATTTCTACTGGCTGTATTTAGCTTTTATTTCTCTATGTCCTTCTACCCCTTTCTCTGGTTTTTGTCTCTCTCGGTGCTGGGTGAACATTTGATTTGATGCATTTGTCCTAAACTGATGCCTTTTACACATCTCAGGGCAGTCAGACACGCTCTGTTTGTTACTGCTTGTGACCATTAACGGGAACAGGCCGCGAGTTAAACGTTTATCAGCAAACCGAAGAAAGACAAATAAACAGAAAGATGTGTTGCTCTGCTCAGTGCAAAGGTGAAAATAACTTCCCCCTGACAGTTTGTGTAGATTTTTTGTAAAGTCTGGATTTTCAATGTCAGGAGAAATTGAAAAAGTAAGAAATAAACTGCTGATGACCTGTAGAGGGATTAAACCCGTGCCCTTAGCGATATTAGCACCACGCTCTAAACAACTGTGATAAAAGCTGTCCAGAGTGTTCGAGCCTCACGTTGGGCGGTTTGTGTTTTACTTCTCACACTGGGACACAGAGTTATTGTACAGACAATGAACACACCACGGTATAAAATAATCACTGTTCGATAAAAAACGAGTATGTAAATCGAAAGTAACAGAAAAACATCACTTCATTGTGAAAAAGAATGATTGCACCAACATTGAAGGGAAATCTGCCATTCTAATCCTGTGACTGTGGGAGTTTGGTTCGGGCAGAGGTTTGACTGTGACGACACGAACACCCCCCACCCCACCATCCATGTTAAACCTGAAAAGTGTCTGGCAAAAATTCGGAACAGGTGGGGAGGAAGTAACCCTTCGGAGAGGTTTGTATTTCTGAATCCCTAACTCTTCTGGCTCTTTTTGACATGTCCCCATTCAATATACAGACCCTCTCCTCAGTCTGCCCCTCGAGACCCGTCACCTCACATTTCTCTCCAGCTAATTTCAAAACATGCTTTACACACCCCTCCAGGATTGTCCTGGAGTCTCCAATAATGTGTCAATTGTAGCAGTTTTTGAAAAACTACCCACGTCATGTGTTAGTCAAGAGAGACAGAGGGGAATTAGGCCGACCAAGCGTCGCTGAGCCATTGCTGTAGTGAAACAGGGTTTCGTTTCATGAAACATTGCTACAGCTTTCGGAATAGAGGGAGCTTATAGAGATCTGATGGGTTCCACAGAAACAAAAGGGTTTGAGGTGTTGGCAGGCAGGACAGATAGAATGTGGGGAGTGTTTAAACTAGATGTGGAGGTTGTTGCTGTAGTTGTTCTATGGTGTTCCTTCTAGGAGGTGATTCTGAATGCAATGGATCAACGTGTACCCATGCAAAGCAAAGGTACTGAGCGTCATTACAGTCCAGCATGGTTCAATGGAACTAACAAACAATTCATCCAGAAAAGAAAAAGGGATTTAAGGCCATGACGGTAAATGGCACAGAATTCAGGCAGCTTCAAAACCAGAAGGCAAGACAAGAGTGCAAAAACTGCAACAAAATGATGAAGAACAATTTCACATTGAACATGGCAAGTGAAGAGAAGGGTAATAATAGTGCCAGAGGTAAGTTGTGACATTATTCACAAAATGTTTTAAATGGCTTGCTTACGTTGTGGCACTATTAATGTTTTTAATGATGATGTAGTGGTCCACATAAAGGAAAAGGTTGGGAACCACTGTTCTACCTCAACTCCACCTTCCTGCACTATACCCACATACCTTGATTCCCTTAGTATCCAAAAATCTATCTGTCTTGAATATACTCAACGACTGAGCATCCACAGCCCTCTGGGGTTAAGAATTCCAAAGATTCACAACCCTTTGAATGAGGAAATTTCTCCTCATCTCAGCCCTAAATGGCCGGCCCCTTATCCTGAGACTGTGATCCCTGGTTCTATATGCCCCAGCCAGGGGAAACATCCTCCCAGTTTCTGCCCTGTGAAGCCCTTTAAGAATGTTATATCTTTCATTGAGAACACCTCTCATTCTTCTAAACTCTAGGGAATATAGGCCTAGTCTCCTCATAGGACAATCCCCTCATCTCAGGAATCAATCCAGTGAACCATTGTTGCATTCCCCCTAAGGCAAGTATATCCTTCCTTAGCTAAGGAGTCCAAAACTGTACATAGTACTCCAGGTGTGGTCTCTCCAAGGCCCTGTATAATTGTAGTAAGATTTCTTTACTCATATACTCCAATCCCTTGCAATAACGGCTAACATACCATTTGCTTTCCTAATTGCTTGCTGTACCTGCATGTTAACCTTCTGTAATTTGTGTACAAGGACACCCAGGTCCCTCTAAATACCAACATTTCCCAGTCTCTCATACCATTTAAAAAAATTCTGCTGTTCTAGCTCTGAAATTGCAGTCGGAGGTGTACTTCCAGAGTACGCCTCTGACCCGCGAAACATTTCCGCACCTACCTGCTGTTATCCAAGCTGCGGAGAGTTCCCTTCTCGGGCCTCTGTGTACAGCAGCAGAAAGGCTCACTGATCCCAGTAACGCAGGCGGTTCAGAGGCATCCCTGGGATCATTGTGGGCCTGGTCCTCCAATGAGAAAGAAGAATCCCCAAATGACATGCAATGGAATCCCCAAATAATTAAGCAATTTAGAAAATTCTAATAAATATAAATGTTCTGAATTTCAGTTTTATTCATAACTCCCTTCATTACACCAAATACAATAAAAATTTAACTTTTTGAAAAATAATTTAAACATT
This sequence comes from Somniosus microcephalus, assembly GCF_052327205.1. Lineage (NCBI taxonomy): Eukaryota > Metazoa > Chordata > Chondrichthyes > Squaliformes > Somniosidae > Somniosus > Somniosus microcephalus. The sequence continues at coordinate 149,785 of NW_028225685.1, read as the reverse complement.
TTAATCCGGGCAAATATTTCCATAAACTAATTTTAAGTGTTTGTGCATCATTTTTTATTTTTAAATGTTTAATTAAGATTTATAATAACCCTTACGTTGATGAAAGCAGGCCCTACACCTGCTTTTACCAGCCGTAGGAGTTTCATGGGCAATTGCTGGGCAGTCGTTAGGCAAATAGCCCAACTCTGCGCCAGCGAAACTGATTTTACTTTCGGTTCATATGATCTGTCAAGGCTTCCCTTGAGAGATCGCAAGTCCTGGAAGTTGCGGGGCCTTTCAGAATGATTACGATGGCATACACTGACCGTACACCATCAACAACACCATAATTTCGGGGCCAATATTTTTCCTACCAAATTGGATAACTTCACACTTCTCCACATTATAGTCCATCTGCCATGTTCTTGCCCACTTACTTAACCTGTCTATGCCCCTTTGCAGCCCCTTTGCGTCCTCCTCACAGCTTACATTCCCACTTAACTTTGTATCATCAGCAAACTTGGATACATTACACTCGGTCCCCTCATCTGAGTCATTGATATACATTGTAAATAGCTGAGGCCAAAGCACTGATCCTTGTGCTACCCCACTAGTTACAACATGCCAACATGAAAATGACCCGTTTATTCTTACTCTGTTTTCTATCCATTAACCAATCCTCAGTCCATGCTAATATATTACCCCCAATACCATGAGCCCCGATTTTGTGTAATAGCCTCTTGTGTGGCACCTTTTTTTTATTAATTCATGGGATGTGTGCATCACTGGCAAGGCCAGCATTTATTGTCCATCCCAAAGTGCCCTTGAGAAGGTGGTGGTGAGCCACCTTCTTGAACTGCTGCAGTCCGTGTGATGAAGGTAATCCCATAGTGATGTTTGGGAAGGAGTTCCAGGGTTTTGACCCAGCAACGATGAAGGAACGGCAATATATTTCCAAGTCAGGATGGTGCGAGACTTGGAGGTGATGGTGTTCCCATGCGCTTGCTGTCCTTCTCCGTCTAGGTGGAAGAGGTCACAGGTTGAATGTACGGTAACAGCTGAAATAACAGCACACACTTTAAACAGCCGAACAGCACTTGGGAGAGAAGGGCTGGACAGAAGACTTGTTAATTATATCATTAGTTGGCAAGCAAAGTAAGAATAAATCATGACCATCAGAAGCCACAAATGTCCAGTTCTAAACAGGATTACCGTTTTGGGGGGTCCTAGTATAGCTAGGTTCCAATGCACTAGTAATAACTTAGGCAGTTTTCTCTATTTAATACTGTTGGTCTAAGGGGACTTTTAAATTATTATTTTGTGTCCTGCTGTCTTACCACTGTTCTCCAGCGGTGCAAAATGGTTATTATTTACCCGTGACTCCCAGCTGCGCCATGTGTCTCGATGCCAGGCCTGCCTGGCTGGCTGTGAGATATGATCAAGCTGGAATTCATTGCTAATCTATCTCCTTTACTTGCTTTCCAGCAAACGAAGGAAATTGAATGCTAGTTGAGCTTCAGCCGTGGTTCAGTGCCAACATTCTTGTCTTGCAGGCAGAAGAGGTCATGGGTTCAGGTCCTATTCCAGAGATTTGAGCACACAACCTAGGCAGACACTTCAGCATATTACTGAGGGAGTGCCACACTGTCAGAGGTGCTGTCTTTCAGGTGAGACACTAAACTGATGCCCTGTCTGCTCTTGGGTACATATAAAGATCATGGCACGATTTGAAGAGCAGGGGAAACAGTGTATGTTAACATTTAACTGTTAGTCAACCTCCTTCCTTCACAACAACATGCTTCGAGTAAGCATGAGACATTTGATGGTAAAGTATACGGAACAGAATTTATACATATACAGCATAGATCATACAGCATACAGCCGAATGGCCGACTCCTGCTCCTATCTTCTATGTTTCTATCATTGATCTATCTGTATACGGAGAGTGGCTTTTGGTTCTAACTTTCAAGCCCTCCAAATAACTGTTTAAAACCATGCTCCTTTATACACTTTATTTTGCCCACAGCAAGGGTACATGTCATAGATAAGACTTCCTGATGTATCGGTTCCAGAATCTTTGAAAACAGTCTATTTCTTAACTGTTCTCGAATCCTTTGAAGAGTAGGTTTATTAATCATTATCATTCTATACTATAGTCATTGGATCACTCTACCGCCATTAACCACTAAAGTTATATCTTTAGCACTCACGGTTGGTGTCATTACTGTCCCTTATTTCCTTGCACAAGCAGTTCTAGTACATAACACACAGACACTAAAAGCAGGGGATAAGTTATGCTTTCTTCTCATGGCACTTCAAAGCCATCCTGTTTATCTTCGAAAGCCTGTTGCTCCAAGATACAAAAATTCAATTATTAACCCTCAACTCTCCAAGATGTCCAACAGCATCATGACCTACATTTATCCCTCAACCAACACTGCTAAAACACAGATTATCTGGTCATTTATCTCATTGCCATGTGTGGGACCTTGCTCTGCGCAACTGGCTGCCACGTTTCCCTGCATTACAACATTGAATACATTTCTAAAGTACTGAGGGGGCTTTGTCGTGTCCTGAGATTTGAAAGGCAGTGTAAATACTAATTATTTCTATTCGGAGATAGGATCATCCAAGCTTGCATGCAGTAAGTGAAATGGCCTGACTAAAAAAAATTATTTGTCCTTCAGGGTTTCCATATTTTCTTGTGAGGAAATGTCACTCAGTGACTGCCCACAGTGGAATGATTGATGTCATTACGTGTGGAACGTCAGGCCCTGACCGTTGCTCTATGGTGAAACGTGTTGCAGTGTTGGCTGGAATTGACTATGATTTAAAAACATCTGGGAGAGGGGGGAGGGAGAGGTTAAACTTCACCTTCACCTTTGTCTCAACATTTAAATCAGAAAATTGGTTCATCTAAATCAAATTTGATGTATCTGTGTGATAGGCACTTCATCAATAACAGCCACAAGCTACTTAATGCAAGACTGTAGAGGAGTGGTAAATGGCATTTAACTTTGATAAATGCAGTGTGGTGCATGTAGGTAGGACTAGGGTTGCAAAATTCTGGGAATTTTTAAAAGAGGAAACTTTCCATGGGAATTTTCAGGAATTTTGAGTTTTTTTGCACACTGATGGTTTTTGTCTCTGACCCTTATATTATCTTTGTCGTCAAAATAGACATACTGTTCCATACAAATAAAAACAGGCTTTCAAAACTTTATTTAGGTTATAATTTTGAACTTTATTGAACCCCCACAAAAAAGACCCATCTAAAATAAAATAAAAAGAGCGTCAGCTTATTTAGCCTGTAATTTGTCCTTATTTTGTCCCTTTGAGTCTTCTACTCCTCATTGCTCCTCCTGATTCTCTGACTCTGGCTCGGACGTGTCCATTTCCTCCTCTGTGTCAGTGTCTAGCTGTGTGGTGGACACTTCTGTATCTGGCTCAATAAGTTGTAGGTTCGCCCGGATAGCCACCAGTTTCTCCACTCTCTTGTTAGTCAGCCTGTTGCACACCTTTGTATGCGTATTCCCAAAAAGTGACCAGTTTCGTTCAGAGGCCGCTGATGAAGGTGGGATTTGGAGTATCACCGATGCAATAGGTGACAGGGCCTCAGATGCACAAAGTCCCTTCCACCAGGTATGTGCACTGATATGCTTGCATGATTCCCATATCCCATCCCCATTCCAAAGACCTTGCTTGGTAGAGAACTTTGCCAGACTTCCCAGAACTTTGCCCACATCCAGATTGAGATGGTGTGAGAGGGTAGAAATCACACTGTAAGCGCTGTTGATCTGTTCTCCAGAAAGTATTGGTCTCCCAACATGCTTTGGGTCCAGCATGTATGCTGCAGCATGAATCGGCTTGACACAAAATTCTTGACGCGTCTGTATGAATTGAACAATTGCCTTCTCCTCTGCTTTGAGCAGCAGGGATGTGGGTAGGGCAATGCTGATTTGTTCTTTTAAATCAGTAAAAAGCCTGAGAACATCTGACAAGACAGCGTCATCTCCTTCAATCTAGTGTTGTTGGGCAGCTTCAGTGTGGTGTTCTTGTTCTTTGTCATTTGCTTGGAGTTGTAGGTTGCTGCAACTACCTGTTTTCCCCTGACATACTTAACAACTTGCTTGGCTCTCTTGTACAGTGCTTCCATGGTTCTCAAACCCATGATGTCCTTGAGGAGCAGGTTAAGCCCATGAGCTGCGCACCCAATAGACGTAATATGAGGGTAGGCCTCCTCTACTTGAGCCCAAGCAGCCTTCATATTCACAGCATTGTCAGTAACTACTGCAAAGACCTTTTGTGATCCAAGATCGTTGATGACCGCTTTCAGCTCATCAGCAATGTATGTGCCTGTTGTCCTTCGTGTCTGTGCTCTTGAAGAACACTAGGAGAGGAGTGGAGACGATGTAGTTTATGATGCCTTGTACATTTGACCACCCATCTGAGATAACTGCAACACAGTCTGCCATCGCTATCGTTTCTTTGAGCTTTCCTTGGACTCTGTTATACTCAGCCTCCAGCAAATAAGTAGACAAAGCATGTCTGGTGGGAGGACAGTATGCAGGGTGAATAACATTGAAAAATCTCTTCCAGTACACATTGGCTGTGAGCATGAGGGGTGAGCCTGTTGCATATACAGCTCGAGCAAGGCACTCATCTGCATTCTTCTGGCTATGGTTATCCATTGTATCAAAGAACCTTCCAAGTGGGCCAGGAGTTGCTGATGATAAAGAGCCTGATGCTGAATGAGAACCATCATCTTCTTGAATGGAAGCAGAGGAACTCTGGGCTGACTGCTGTGAGCTTTGAGTGAAGTTGTTGCATTTGGATAAATGCTGCTGCATCTTTGTGGCATTCTTTACATATGGCTTTCTACAGTGTTTGCACATGTACACAGTCTTTCCATCTTTAATGCCTGGGGTAAAATGCTTCCACACATCCGACGGTAAACGTGGCATTGTTCTATGCAGAGAAATAAAGGGCATTCATCTGTGTCGAACTGCGGTCGATCAGCACGATTGCAACAGGGTGAGTACATTTTTGCTGATGCTCCATGTGATGGAAGCATGACCTGTACACACACGACGCTACATCACCAATAGTGTATTATTTTGTATATTTTAAATTGAAGGACAACAGAGTTCAACAAGTAACTGGTTTATTTGGTATAAAGTCTGATTTACTTACTGCATCATCACAACATCAGCAGAAAACAAAATGACTTCCCTCAGGACCCCTAACCTGGATCTTAAAAAAACTATAGCAGTCTTACAGATGCCTGCAGGCCAATCACAATTCGATATGCAAATATTACAAATAGAGGGAGCTAATCGCTCATCCAACCAATCAGGACACATTTGTTCACAGTCACACACAAAACTTGTAATTATTAAAACAAGCCAAGTAAGAAGATAAACATATATTGATTAAGAAATTCCTTAATAATTAAGATTCCATCTCTGTTAGTAATTTTAAGAGAGGACCTGTGGGGAAAAAAAAGAAAGAAATACAAAAAAAACAATATTATGCTAGCATGTGCTTTTTTGGGCAAAATTCCCAAGCTAAACTTCCCGTGGAAAATTTCCAGAAATTTACTGGAAACTTTCCACCCCTTTGCAACCCTAGGTCGGACCAACACAGAATATACTTATTATTCACAGGAACCATACTGAAAGTGGTTGAAGAGAAAAGGAGTTAGGTGTTATTGTGCACAGATCATTCAAGGTTCATGACCAATGCACAGACGCCAAAACCAAAACAAACAGTATTAGGTTTTATTAATAGAACCATTCAATACAAGTCAAAGGACACCATTGTGTCATTATACAGGTCTTTGGTTAGATCACATCTAGTACTGTAACCGGTTTTGGGCCCCTCACATAACAGGTAATATTGTAGCCTTGGAAAAGGTTCAGAAGAGAACTACAAGAATGATTCCTAGCTAAAGAATCTTAGTTGCTCAGTTAGACTAAAAGAGCTGGGTCTATTTACTGTAGAGCAGCATAGACTTAGAGACCAGCTGATAGAGCACTGGTGGGTAAAATATGGCCTGTGGACCGTATCCAGCCCACCAACTAATCCTCGAGCAGCAGCAAAAACTCAATTTTTTGCTTTTGCTGTCTTCAGCTTCGCCACACCTCATTTGATTGGTTGCTGCAGGGACACGTGCATCTTGAACCGGGGGGTCCGCGAGTTTGGTTTCTTCCATCAGTAGTCTCCCAGGAGTTGGTTTTGCCATCAGAAGACTCCCCTATGTATGAGTCTATTGGAAGTCTCAGATACAAAGACTGTGCATGAGCACTGTTGGACTCCATTGGCAATGCATGTTGGGCAGGTTCACTGCTCGAGGAGATTATCTTGGTAAGTTTTTTTTGAAACCTATATGCCAGATGGGGGAAAAATCAGTTTCGCCCTTTATTCATCCTGGTGCCATGATTTTCAGAGCTTGGGGCCCGGCGGTTTTAATAAATCCTTGCACGATCTGCCCCTTTGACTGGGGTCTGTCTCCTCCTGGGATAGTCATATTTTATTCTTTTCCGGGGCAGGCAACCGGGAGGGAGCGGTCTGAGCGCCCGGCCCAAAGGTTGTAGAGCAACCTACGTTGGCCGAGATTGACAGCGACCGGGTTCTTTACCGCTTAACAGCTGTCTGGAGCAGGTGGGGAAGAGAGTCGGTGTCAGTGGCCAGGTCTTCTCTGAAGGGGCAGCCTACGCCTGCTTGAGCCGTTGCGGTGTGCCGCTCAGGACCAGACTAGCGCCGTCTACACCAGTAATTTGAATGTGGTCTTGGGTGTGGGGTGGAAAGAAATAGACTTGCCAGTCTCTGGGCCTGCAGCAAGCCTTTGCCCCCTTCTAGGTTTGTTCCAGTGGCCTTGTGGGAACGTGGGGGTTGAGGATGGGGTTGTAAGGTTCGAAAATTTCCGCAGAACCCCAGAACAGAAGGAAAGTCATTTTAAAGTGATTTTTGGAACATCACAGAAGGAACATGGAAAAGGGGTAAAAGTGTGGTCGGGCCAGAACAGAAGGATTTCAAAGAGTTAATTTAAAGAAGAGATTTTTTGGATTGTTTAAAGAGTTATTGGACAAAAAGGATTTAAAACAAAAATCCCAGGAAGATTTGGCTGGTTTAAAAGACATGTTCAGGCTTGCAAAAGGCTGGAACAGCAGGGAGGTGGGGTGGACCCCTGAGGTTTGGATATTGGACTGTCTGAGGAATGTCCAGGGACGCCCCAGTTTTACATGAGGACAATGAAGCCTGTTTTCCTGCCCAAAAGTCGCAGAGCCAGGTATCAAGTAAACAGGACATGTCCCCAGCCATACAAAAGAAAGAACATCAGCCCTACAGTTACCGTAAACAAACCACAGTCCAAAGTCAATTTAAAAGGATTGACAAACATTTTGCATTTTAAATTGGTTTCAAGGCAATCCCGAAACCAGTTAAAAGCCGATTAAGTTTGGATGGGCCATCCCCGAAGCTCGTTAGAGTTTAAAAAGACATTAAAAATAACGAGCCCGCCAAATTCAACAAAGGAAACCGAGATTTGGCGGTCAGATAAGCTAGGCCCCAAATTAGTATAATTGAAACCTGCTTTTTCAGTGTGTAGAGCAGTACAGACGAGCAGTTGAGACAACAGAGAGCAGTGCAGTCCGAGTTCAAGTTCAGCCAACCAGCTCAAGAGAAAGATCAACGGAGACTCGAAGGAAGAAAGAAGAAACAGAGATCGCGGCAACCAAAGGCCTACAGAAACCAACACCAGCCAATATTACCACCAACCAGGTAATATTGGCCCACCGCGACCAACAAGGAACCAACCGCCGAAAAACTCTCAAACAAAAGACTTGTTTCCACTCTACAGGCTAGTTTAACTTACCCCTGGGTAAGATTTGGACACAAAAAGACTCTAAAACTAGCCCTAACCAAAGAAAATTGGGTACTTACCCGATAGATCTAACAGAGCGACTAACCGCATCAGCGGACCAAACCCAACTGAGGACCCAATGCAGGTGCAGTCTTCTACCACATCCGAGGTATGGCAGGCCCCAACCGCCAGAACTAAAGAGAACCCCGAAATCGTGAACCTCTACAACTGTCAAGTGTCATTTTTGGTGAGCATTTCCTAGTCCTCTGGATTCCAGCCTAGCTAGTGTAGTGGGGTTGGGAGGGAAAGGGATTTTGTACATTGTAATTCTCCCTCACTTATTCCGTGTGTTCCCCACCCTTTTAAAGTGTAAGTTTTTATTGTATTGTATATTTTCCTGTCTCAAAATAAAGATCTGAATTCTTTTGACTAACCCAGGTGTCTGTTGCAAGTTTTATTACGACCCCCAAATAAGTCCAAAGTCTAGAACAAAAGGGAGTGGGAGCGATTCGAACCGCTCAAAGGAGTCAGAGGTGAAGCTGACCACACACACACACGTTTTTGAGAAGGTGAATATCACCAAGAAGTGGGTAACCAGTCTGTTGCGTGCTGGGCGTCCTATAGACGCTGCAGCCAAATGGACTGAGAGCCAGGATCATAAAAAGTCGGTAGAGAAGGCCATCTGGTTGGTCTGTGCTCTACGACAGATCCAGCTTTTAGACCAACAGGTGAAAGCTTTGACAGCAGAGCTGCAGGCGACCAGCCAAACTGTCTCAGGCTAGAGCTGTAGCAGGGGAGGAACTATTGCAGGAATTACAAGCGCAGAATCAAGAGAAATTGCAATTAGTAGAGAAACACAGAAACAGACATGAGTATTTTAGGTGTCAAGTCACCGAAGCAAAGGGAAATGAGCTGGTACTGAAAGAAGAGAACGCTCGCCTAACCAGACAGTTAAGGGAACAGGAGGAGCCGTATAGGAATATAAAGGCAGCTTATCAAGTAGCATGCAGTAGGGAGTTTGAAGCAGGAGATCACGGCCCCTGTCAAAAGCAGATAGACAGTTTAAAACTTGCTCAATCCAGGGCAAAAGGCATGGTATGCCTAGTGAGCCCGGGTGTGGCCCGAGTAAACCTGGAAGTAGAAGCTGTGCAGACATCACCTGTGGCGCCGGGGAGCAACTCGGTTGGGCAGCAGGAGGGACAAGTAATCTGTAGGGAAGACAGGGAGGAGTGCACACCACCGCCACCTGTGGCGCTGGGTTTTGACTCGGTTTGGCAGCAGGGTGAAGTGGGCAAATAATTGCAGGGAAGGTCAGAACCGGGGCCGATGTGCCCGACTCGACAGCAAAAGTTTGGCCCACCGGGGGGAGGTGGGGGCCTGGGGCCCCTTGAATGCCAGTTTGTGATTCCCCATGGGACCCAACAGCTTAGGGCTATGGTAAGCCACTTGAGTAAGCTCACCCACAAGGGAGATCCTTCAGTCCACTTCTTGGAAGTGGAACAAGCAGCAGGCATTAATAAGTGTGACGACTCAGAAATGGCCAAGATGCTCCTGTTCACCTTGGATGGCAAGCTGTACCAGTCCCTCTCTGCTGAGTGCAAGAGAACGCTGCCCTCCGGGATGAAGTTCTGGAGGTGATGGGAATGAATGATGGTAGTCTGTTCTCCCGGGTGGAGAAGACTACCCAGTTATCAGGGGAGATGTGGCCTGTGTACAGGAGTGCCTGTAATGGGGATCTTGACCGGGCTAACTTGAACCAGGATAAACTGGCTCACTGGCTCCGAAGTCTGGTGGCAAACAGCTTGCCACGGATCAGAGCTAAGGCCGAGCTGTGGTTCGACCCAAAGGGCCCCCCAGGTCACTGAGGAGACAGTGGTCAGACAGCTGACTCTGGCTTACCGCAACGGTAGGGGGGCAGACGAACCATAGACAAAAGGGAAAGTGCACGAGTTTAAACCCAGCCAGGGTAAGAAGGAATGGCACCAGGAAGGGGGTAACCCTTCTGACGTGAGGCGTAACTGCTTCGGGTGCGGGAAGAGTGGGCATTGGATAAGGGACTGTAAAAATCCTTGGAAGGATAGTGCAGGAAAGAATGCCCCAGCTCCCACCCCAAAGGCAGAAACACAGGCCTCTACCCCCAAAGTAGATTCGATAGTAGCTGCACTTCAGGTTTTGTTGGCTGGCCCAGGGAAGGTAGCCACAGCCACGGGTGCTTTAACTCCATCTGCCCCCCCAGTTAACACAGACTTATAACTAGAGCCAGCGCAGCCTGTCTATCTGTGTCCCCTTGAGTACGATGTATGGAAAAGACCGCTTGTTAAGATGGAGGTGGAAAAGGTAAAAGGGACCTATCTGTTGGACACGGGAGCTTCAAGCACCAGAGTCTACTCAGATAACCCCGCTACCTCACCTCTAACGGGGTCCCATACAGCTTAGTGGGTTCACAGGTAACAAGCAAGTTGGCTCGTTCTCTGTCCCGCTGTCCATTTATTTAGGAGCACTCCACACCAAGTGGACTTGTGTTCTAATGAAGTGGGAGCAGGAAGGGAAGGGGATCCTGGGGGCTGATTTTATCATAGGCCGCCGGATCCTAGTGGATCTTAGGAACCACTGTCTGTGGGGAGCATGCACCGGCAAGGAGGGTGAAGTGGCAGTTATCCCAGGGAAGCAGGGCAAGGGGACCCTGTGTACCCTAAAACCCAAGGAGGGTTATGACCTCGAGCAAATGGTCAGTAACACTCCAGTGGAGTACCAGGCATTTGTGCGAGCACATCGCGGCGCATTTGCCACTCACAAGCATGATTGTGGGAGGGTGAACGGGGTCAAAGTGAGTGTAGATGGGGACCCCATGACCTGACCACAAAAGCAGTATAATTTCCCAAAAGAGGCAGAGAAGGACATGGAAATGGCCATGACCTCTTTGGTCAAACAGGGGGTATTGAGACCAATAGCCACCCATGTAAACTATCCGTTGTGGCCGGTTAGGAAACCGGACAACTCCTGGAGAGCCACAGTGGACTATCGGGTGCTCAATAGGAACATCCCCGCCTGTGCACCCACGGTAGCAACAGTCGCCGACCTCATAGGAAGTATTCCAGCTTCCGCGACCAGCTTCACGGTGCTGGATATTTCCAATGGGTTTTGGTCCATCCCTCTGAGGAGAGAGGACCAGTACAAGTTCGCCTTTACGTTCAAGGGCCAACAGTACACTTGGAACTGCCTACCACAGGGGTTCCACAACAGCCCCAGCATCTTCCATCAGTGTATGGCAGATTGCTTAAAAGGTTTCAGCCGACCCCGACAGTTAGTCTAGTATGTGGATGACCTGCTCCTATTCACTGATGAAGGAGAGGAACACGGTCCACTACTGGCTAAACTGCTGGAGTTGCTGAAGCAGGAAGGGTTTAAGGTAAACCCCAAGGAGGTACAGATTGGCCAAAAGGAAGTAAAGTTCCTAGGGCTGGCTGTAAGAGGAGAAAGGGCCATAGATAAAGCAAGAAGGGAGGCAGTACAGGAGTTACCAGCCCCCAGTATAGTGACAGGAGTGAGATCCTTTCTAGGGCTAACAGGGTACTGCAGGGATTTTATTGATGATTACGCCGCCACAGCAGCCCCTCTGCTCCGACTCCTACACAAGGGAGTGGAGTGTGTTTGGGATGAGGGTTGCGAGGCAGCATTTGTAAGCCTCAAGAAAAATCTGCAGACCGCACCAGCTCTAGGGGTGATAAATGGGGAGAAAGAGTTTTTCTTGCAGGTAGCAGCCAGCAGGGACAGTCTGAGTGCAGTGCTGCTCCAGGAGCGGCACAGTCAGCTGAGACCAGTGGTTTACTCCTCTAGAATACTCAGAGGTAGAAAAGGGTTATTCCATCTGTGAGAGGCATCTTCTCGCCACTCACTGGGCTGTGAAAAGATAATTGATCTTCACAGGCACCTCGCCCATCACCCTCCTCACCCATCACACGCCCACCCAGATGCTCCTAGATGGGAGAATTAAGGATGGGACAGTGAGCAGCACCCGTATTGTTCGCTGGACCCTGCTTCTCTCCCAGATGGACATAAGGGTAAAAGGTCTCTGCGAGCCCAAGCTCGCAGCCAACATGATCTATCCAGGGACGGCCCACAGGTGTTCTGTTGAAGGGGTATGGGAAGTCGACATAGGTTTTCGGGCCGGGATACACCCCACGGGCCATGAGATCTATGTGGATGGTTCCAGCACAGTATCTGCTGGGAAACAACTCTCGGTGTGGAGTTTATGACCCAGGGGCAGACATTGCCCTGGCAATTAAGCTCCCCTGCACCATGAGCGCCCAGCAGGCTGAACTGTCCGCGGTAGTGTACGTGGTTACACACCCAGAGAAATTCCCGACCCCATACACGATTTGCTCGGACAGCATGTTCACGTGCAATTCGTGTATGGAATACCTGGCCATCTGGTCCTGTCGGGGATACACCTCCGCCGACAGGAGACCACTGGCCATCAAGCCTCTGCTGGAGAAAATCATGACAGCAGTAGGGAACGAAGGGACGGTCTTTATCCACAAGGTTAAGGCCCATTCGAAGACAGAGCCCTTGAGAGAGGGGAATCAAAGGGCAGATGAACTAACCAAGTGGGAGCTAGGGAAGGAGAGTTTTGGGACCCCTATCAGACAGGGTCGGTAGCCGCAATCCGGGACAAGGGAGGCACGCAAGGGGTAGCTTTGGTTCCGGACATAAAGCAGACCCAGGTACGGGATCCCATCCTCAGAGCCGTCCTGGACGTGCTCGCAAAAGGGGAGAAGGTAGAGGGCCCGTACGGTACAGCAGCCATCACCATGAAGGAAGGCATGCTGTTCAGGGGGGAGCAATGGGTCGTGCCGCAGCAGCACAGAAGGGAATTCCTCCAACTGGCCCATGAGGGTCCAGGAGCGGGGCATCCCGGGTCTGAAGCCACCTGGCAGAGGGTGGAACAGGCAAGATGGTGGCCAGGACTGAGGGAACAAGTCCGTGAGTTCGGTGCCGGCTGTCTGGTGTGTGCTGCCAATAACCCTGACCCCCAGAAAAGGAAGGTATCTTTGGGACACACTAGGAGGGTAGAGAGACCACGGCAGTCGATCCAGATCGATTACATCGGGCCCCTAATCACCGCCCAGGGAGGCTACAAGTATTGCCTAGTCCTGGTGGATGTGTTCTTAAAGTGGGTAGAAGCTTTTCCATGCTGCACAGCTACCGCGTTGGGTACAGCCAAGATCCTGGTCAGGGAAGTGTTCTCACGATGGGGACTCCCACAGTATGTGGAGTCTGACCAAGAGAGTCACTTCACCGGACAGGTCATGCAGGAGACCCTCATGGTACTCGGCATTAAAGGAAAATGGCATGTCACCTACAATCCACAGTCATCGGGTCCTGTAGAGCGTTTAAACCGCACCATCAAGGAAAGGCTGAGGAAGGAAACGGGTGACTCACCCAAGAAGTGGGTGGAGGTCTTACCGTTGGTCTTGATGGGGATCCGAGCCAGCCAGTCAAAAAGCACGGGGTATTCCCCACACGAGCTGATGACTGGCAGGGTTATGCTGACCCCCACCCATGTGCTAGGTTGAGTTCAAATCTCACCGTGACAAGTTGTGAAAATCAACTCAATAAAACAGTTATTCGTCCTGAAACGTTAACTGTTTCTCTCTTTACAGACGCTGCCTGACCTGCTGAGTATTTCCAGCATTTTCTGTTTTTATTTCAATAAAGCAGTTGTCAGGACAATTAGGGAATGGCAATAACTCTGGTCACTCCCATCCAGAGAATAAATACGTAAAATGAAAAAAAAATCCTCACATTTTCTTCATTTACAGGGTACTTGGAAAATACTGATTGAGGCAGCTGTAATGTCTGTGCCAGTTTTCTGATGTATCCACGGGTAAATTTGAGCTCACAGCCAAGGCAGTTTGTACACGTGGTTTCATCAAATATAAAAAAGCTACGTATCGATATTAACATCTAAATAAAACAAATTGTAAAATGCCCTGCAGAAAGTTTATGTGGCCTCTCACTCCATACTTATCGATTGGTGGAGTAATTTTAACAGTTCAGAATTGTCTGATACTAATTTAAAGATTATATCAACTGGTAATTGCAGTTCTGCATCTTAATGGAGATATTAAAAAGTCAACTAATGTGAAACAAATTAAACTTCTCAACCAAAAAAAGCAAGACATATTCTTCAATCTTAGTGAAATTGACGAATCAGGACAATAAAACCTATTAGATCTTTTCCCAATTTATATTACTTGTCTAGAACTAAGATAATTATGCAATGCTGATTTTTTTTTTAAATAATGATTTTTAATTTTCTGTAAAGGAAACAGTTATCAATTAGTTACTCAAGTCATCCCTTATTTAAAAGTGTAGAATACTAGTTTGAATTGTAGGCAGCACAATTAAAATGGTTACAAATACATTTCTGAATACTTAAAGCCAGTATTAATACAAAAGTAAACATTTCTAATCAAGGCAAATTTACAAAATCGAGAAAAACAACCAAAGCAGGTGTGCCTATTATCTAACCCTTTGAGAAACACCTACCCGTCAGTTATCTTAAGTTGTTTTCATGTTTTACAGTACATGTCTGAAAATATTTAAGATGGCAGTCACATGTTATAATGAGATATTCAACAGCAGTGTGTAACACTTGGATTCATTCACTTTTTAATCCAGACTTCAATTTTTATAGAATGCATGTGGTCTTTTTAACTGGCACCTCCCACTATTGCATCAAACTCCCAAGGATAAATCTGGATAATAAAGTGCTATATTAGATATTGAGAATATTAAATATCAGACATGGGGTACATAGATAATCAACATTTGAGCAACAGTCAAGCTCTCTAAATGAATACACTAATATATAAAATACAGAGTATCAGCTAATATCAGAGCATAAAACTGCTGAAAAACCATTACATTTCTCAAATCTGTTTATCTATCCAATATAAACATGTAGTGATGACATTTATTAAATCATTTAAATGCTTATGCTATTCCATCATTAAAAGGCATCATGTAGGCATCTGCATGTCTCATTTTATAAAAGTACTCTTGGAACCATTTCATACAGACCAGGAAAGTCTCAGGTTTGACCCCTGGTCTGCACTAAGTTGTCTTATCTTAATCTGGGCATTACAATTTGCCTTGGACCAAGGAAGGGGAAAAAAAACCAGTTGATTTCCTGCTCTTACGGAGTCCCAGTGACCCTACCAAAAAAAACGCATGCGTAGAAGTTGCAATAAAATTGAGTTATGTTACAAAATAACTATATTCCAGTTTTGTACAAAAAAATTACACAAATATAACTGTAAAACAATAATTACATGACTAGCAAGTGTTAATGGGTCAGTAAAATATATAGGCCTAAAAATTCGGTGGGCTGCGCCACCAGTTAGCGCCCAAAGAGGGCACTTAGTGGCTTTAGCGCCACTGGCCACGCCCCCCCGTGAAATTTAGCGGGGCGCTAATGGCGGTGTTAGCCTGTAGCGCTGCGCCGTCACCGATGACATCATCGGTGTGCGCAGCGCCCCGATATTGGGTCGCGCCCCCCGCTGTAACGCCGGTCGCAATCTGCGACGCTAATTAAAGGGGAGGTGCGGGGCGGCCATTTTTTTTGCTGGCCACCTGCCAGCACCTCCTCGCGCCACCGTCCCCGGCCTCCTGAGCCCCCCCCCCCCCCCCGGCAGTGCCGGCTGTGTCCCAAGAGCCCGGCACCTCTCCTCAGTGCTGGGCTCTTTTGCCGGCACTCGCGATCTCTGATCGCGCTGGTGCAGGCCCCTCCCCTTTAAGGAGAGGAAGGCCTGCAGTACCGCAGCGCGCCGTGCCGCAGCGTGTGGCGCAGCGATATTCAGTTTCAGCGCCCCAAGAGGGACGCGGGGCGCCTCGAGCAGTGCCCCGCTTCCGTTTGGGGTGCTGAAACTGAATATCGCACTGGCGCAATCGGCTCCTTCCGGGGCGGAACTTCCGGTGCCCAGGCGAGCTTGGCGCCCCGTTCGAATTTCTAGGCCATAAACTTACAAATCCACTTTAATATGGCTCTTTACTCTTTCAGTAACTACAGTATATTATCACCTGGCACAAAAATAAAAAAGAAATGAATGAAAATCTTCGAGAGAGGTACAGCAATTTGTACAAAGGAAACTAAAATAGATCAGTTATTTTGTACCAAATAATTTTACTCAAATTGATTTTATTCTTCAACATATATTTTAGCAAGGCAGTCGTTTCTAAAACTATAGACCGGCTTCACAATAATTGACCTTTTAAAAATAATAAACTGTCTTAACAGTCTGTAAATGTTGCACTAAAATTAACATTTCTGCTCAAAGTGCGATAATGGCAGCTTGAAACACAATAGGACTGATTTTTGCAAAAACTCAACCAGGTCTATTCTTTGTTCCACAAGTTAGCCTTTTCAATTTCTGGTATATCGAGGTTGACTGGTAACTTCTGTAATAGTTAATGAGAGATCTTAGAATTAGAAACACTTTTACGTTTACTGTTTCAAAGCAGCATTTGTTTATAAAAAATGTCTTTGAAAAAGGGACCAAAGATGTAGATGTGTATATATGTATATGTAATATACACACTACTTAAATGCCTATAAAGCCCAAGATACAAGCTAGCTACAAAATCCAGTTCGACTAAGTTCATATAAAAATTCTACATTATTACCATGAACTCGTACAGCTTCTACACTATAGCAATTTGTCTCCCCTCAAACTACAATTCAATTGAATGTGGTCGAAATTACATAACTGAACTTGTTATTTTGTTAGTTAAGAGCAAAATACAGATCACAACAGAAACAAATTTTGCAAGGCTGTTTCTTCAAGTGAGAAGGTTCTAGGTTATTCACTATTATAAAATAGTTTATTTTTATTCAAACACCATCTTTTGAGAAATTAAGAATGCATATTAATGAAGGGTTCTGAAGAGTTATGCACCATACTTTTCATTGTTGTTCAATGAATACTTTTACAGGCACATTAATGATTTTAAAAAATTGAAGCCTCACACAGTATTTATGCTCCATAAAAATACAGTTTTGCATTTGACAAAATAAATCAAAATTATACCAACTACAAAAAAATATACAAACTTTTCTTTGATGTCCATATTGAAAAGTTACATGTCTGTTGAGAGATGAACATTAAAGCTAGGCAAGCGTTGTTACTTCGGCTGTTGTGTGATGGAAGCTTGAAGGTCTCGATCAGACACAAGTACAAGTCTATCATCTTGAAGGCTGCAAGCTGAGAATCTGTTGGCTTCTGCTGTATTCCTACTTGTGGCACTGGCTGGACTGCTTCCAATAAAGACACCACTAACCTGTTCGAATGATTTACTGAAGAGTGTTGTAGCAGTGTTAGCCAGACTGTGGCTTCCTGGCTTGGGCAGGGACTGGCTGCTAGTCAGAGTCAGTCTTTTCATGGACACGAGCTCCAGATTCTCACTCACGGCTCTTTGAGACTGCTTACGAGCAAGATGTTCCCGGCAGGTCTCGTCTGCCATTTCTCTATCTCTGCCAGGTTTGCTGCCTAATGATTTCCACTGACTTTTCCCAGCAGATGGCTTGTTGCCTGTACTACCGATTATAATGCTTGTGTTTGAAGCCCTGGAACAAAATCCTTCATCTACTTCACAGATGTCCATAAGATCCTCCTGGGCTTTTAAATCAGTTGTTTCTAGAAAAAGACAAAGATGAAAAGATCCAATGTTATTGGATCAAGATTGATTCATTCTCTTCACCTCTCCTTCCTAGCAATAATAGCAGTTCTACATTTTTAACTGGTAGAAGGATTAATTCATTGAAGGTTTCCTCTTTCTACAAGTAGAGGTAGCTTTAAAAATACAATGTACAACTATACATTTTATTTCTACAAAGACACAATTAAAATGTGAAAAATATAATAATTTAACTGTTGGAGCTACTAATAGAATTTTCAGTGTGGGAGGGAAATACTTGAACATACAGTATTTATACCATCATGCTCATTACTTGCAATTTCCCCAATTTTAACCTAATCTGCCCGGTGGGAACAGGGCGGATTCGGGTTGGACGCCCGTTTTGCACCTCATTTTGCCTTCAACTGTGAAATCGGATGGGGTGTAAACCGAACCGTTCCTGCCGGGTATCTTTGTTTATCAGTTTTCTTAATTAGTAGGTGTGACTCAGGCTACAAGGGAGAAGATATTTTCTCACCTTTTCCCTTATTAGCTTCCTTATTCAAAGGGAGGTTGAGCAGGCAAGCCATTCCCACCCAGGTCTCCAAAATCACTCTGAAATCAGTAGTTCTGGAGGATTCCTTCTGCCTTTCTCTCCCTTCCTCCCGGTGGAGAAATCACAAGGTCTCTGGCCTCTCACCGTGCCACAGTGACAGTACAGATTAGATGTGAATCTTCGCTGTTCCTCTGTGGCACAGTAAATTCAAGTTTCAAAGCACCACATTAACACTGCAATGAAAAGGTCTCCACAAAGAAGCATCAACTAACATTGGATTCATGCCAAATTGGCAGCTTGTGTTATGCTCTTCAAAGCAGCATCAGGTGAGCTTCATTTAAAAAATTAAAACGGCAAGGAAGTTTTAGAACATTGTATACAAAATCATTTATCAACATCATGTGAAACAGCTGGAGCACAGTATTTTGCCCCATATTCAACTTCTCTGCATTAGCTCCAGTGGGCTAACACATTAGTAGGCCAGCTATACTGCCATTTTTGTGTAGCTGAAAAGCAATTTCAATTGCACATGAACACAAAACTTGCTGTATAGCTCAAGAGTGTTGGCAACAACCTGACTGTAGGCTGCATTGAAAGCAAGAGCAGTGGAACTACCTTCGGAAGGGAGTTCTGCATAATTTGGTCTTCATACCTAGTTTCAAAACCAGGTGTAAAAGAATTCTGAGGCAGTTCACTCTTTGAACTTCACCTTTAATCACATGGGCCGGACCACGAGGAGGGGGTGGGGTGGGTTATGGGTCAAGTACTTTATATCAGTATTTCCTCTGCACAGAGTCACTTCCTTTAGCTTGGGAAAAAGCTTTATATAATTCCACAAATCCATTATGAACTACTGAAACATGTGCAATATCCAACTAGGCTAATACACAGACAGTAAGATTTATACTCAATTTGAATCAAATTGTTTTATTCAACTAAAATTTTAATTAATTATGGTCAGTTGTACACTGGATTAGCTCATTTATTGCAGTCAAATTAATACAAAAATGCAGGTAGACACAGATTTGGGTGATGCAGTAAATCAAAACTGTACAGACAGCATGTGAACAAAGAAACAAACAAACAGTTGTTAAAGCATACATAACTGGCAAAGTTTTAGTGCTAGCTTCTCACCTTGCTGCAGAGTGAACAAGTGCTAACGGGGTTACTGCTATAGTCCCCTGGGTGAAAATAACTAGGATTCTAGGAAAAAGTGTGCTGAATGCAGAAAGGTTAAAAGCATAATTGAATGTTCAGTAGTAGTATGTGGTGAACAACATCCACTTGCACTTCAATGGTAAACAGTATTTGATCAATCTTGCTTTGCCCAAGTTAGCTTTTGCTGCCACACATCATCATAACCAAGGCCAAAGCCATTCTACAGCAAGGAAGAAAAAAAGGAAAACTCTACAATGCAATTACCTAAATTCTATGGCAAAAAACTCACCTTAAATGGCAAGACTACAAACTTGGGTTAATTAACAATCTATTTTTTGGAATAGGAGAACATGAGAATCACTTTTACTACTTTTTTTTCTCTCACTGGAGCATAACAAAGCTTAGTAGAGGTGAAATAGTCCTGAATATTATCCAAGGTAATTTAATTGGATCCAAATATCAAAACAGCATTGCCAAGAACCATCAGACCAGCTTGACTTGATTGGTAGCACTCATCTTCAACGCAGAAATTTGTGGGGTTATGTACATAATTCTAGGCAGACACTCTAGTGTAGTTCTGAGGGAATGCTGCTTCATTATGGGTGCCATCCTTTGGATGAGACGTTAAACCATCTGCTATTTCAGCTGGAGGTTAAGAATTCTATGGCACTACTTGAACAAAGAATTCTCGCTTCATCCAAGCCACAACTAATACCACCAAGAACAGGTTAACAAGTCATTTCTCTCACTATTGAGACCTTACGTGCAAAATGGCAGCCACATTTGACTATATAACAAAAGTCACTGCAATTCATTGTACGTAAGGCACAAAGGATTTCGGAGACACAAGGTACCTTACTTAAGTGAAAGTCTTTTTCTCGAGTTTTGGGTATGGCAAGCACACTTTTTGCAAATGTGAAGTGGGTTTGTATGGTTTTGTGTGGTTGCATCCACTCAAAAATGATACTTCTTTCACATGAAGGAGTATTATTACACTAGCATTGCATATAAAGTCACTGATGGAACATACTTATTTCTATACCAGTCTCAAATTCCATGGCTAGTCAATTGCAGAGATCGTGATCATAATTATTTACAATTCTTACATCATTCAATGATTGACTTTCTCTGATAACAATTTGTGCTTTCCCAATTCAAAATTTTCCATCATTATTACTGATGCCTCATTGCAGACTTGGCTAAAGATTTACATTTCAGGTGATGAGTATTTGATTTCTACTTCTACAAATAAAATGAACTAACCATATTTTTTCTAAGTGCACTTAAGCAACCATTGATAATGAAAGGAAAGACTTTATAATTTAAGTCATGATCCTGGATTCCTATAGTGGCATATCAGTTTCGAAGGAGAAATACATTTTATGGGAGTATTGCGCGAGAATTCGGTGAACACTTCAATCCAACAATTCTCTTCAATTATTCAAGTTCAAACTTGTGTTGCCATAGTCATAAATCTATTTTTAAGTGGCACGTGATAAAAGGAAATATAAAACTAAATTGTCTAGATATTTAGTGTAAATTTAGCTAGAGAGTTGCATTAGTTATACATTTCCCATCCAGAAGGCTGCAGTACATTTCGGTTGTTGATTTCCAGTTTTAGAATGTACGTGTTATTGTTTTTATGCAGTCGGTATAGACATTCATTTAGTGAGCAATTCTATTCAAGAAACATCAATAGGTTACTGAGCATCACTCAGCCACTCAACACCCTTTAAGTAGCTATTGGAGTGGTAATCAACAACACTGCTGCACACATTGATATTAAACAAAGGTTCTAACGAACAAGTTATCAGTGCAGTTTTTAGATACAAGCAATCTTTATATTAATAGCCAGAATTGTGGATCATGCGCAGTTGGTATTTTACTAATAAGATTATTTTGCATTGCATTTAGCATCAATTCAATTTAAGATTCCCTTTTTGGATTTCCAGAATATAGAAATATGCAATTCTTAACCCCCAACTCCCAGATACCTTTAGATGCTAGCATAGAGCACTCAGCTAGTACTAGACTCTGCTAGAGGAATGTACTCCATCCTCCATCTTTTTCCTCAGAGATTTCTGTCTCTTGATTTCTTTGCCATCTGTCTTAGGATCTGAAGCTGGTTCTTGTATACCCTGATAATCATTCTCTGTTTGTGTTTTGCTTCTCTCCCCATTATCATGTTTATCTTCTGGCACATATGTCACATTAGAGTCTGATAAAGGGAGCTTGTGAGATTCGACTGAGTCAGTATGGTTGGTAGATAAATCTAGATTTGAAGATGACAAGATGTATAATGGCTGAAACACAAAGGAAAAAAACAGAACACCACAAAAACAGTAGAAAAAATACATGGCAAACAAGTTTGATTTTAGGCTAATCGCAGATTAATGAACATTTTCCAAAAATGGATGGAGAGGGAAGTTGTACCTTTATTTAAAATTCGTGCACTCTGACACATTGTAAATTGATACTCATCTCTTTTCCCTCCTACCCTAATAAAGGTAGCATTTCGAACAATCACAACCATGAGAATTTTCAAAAGTCATTTGACTTCTTACTATTTCTTTCCATTAAAAATAGCTTTAATGTTTACAGTTCTACAGCAAAAAAAATTAAATGACAAAATGTTCCAGCCTGGCCAAAGCTTACGAGAACAGCCAAGACTCACAGCGTCACTCAAGACCAAGAGGAGGAAATGCCAAAACTTGTATTCCAATTTTTACCTATTTGTGAAAGTACATTTTCTTGCTCTCACAAATTGACTATTTAAGTTACTGCTGCTTCAACTGCTATTAGCTTAATTAGCACAAATTATCTACTATAATGCATATTACAGAAAAAAATGTATCTGGACCAGTGAACTCCGTGCCACATCATGAATTTGCATTATAGATACACATGAATAAAGGTCTACATTCAATTGCATCATATGATGTCAGTTAAATGAAGCAAACCCCACACTTAGAACTGGGAAATTGTCCGACAGATTGCACCAAAGCATTGCTATAGAATTTACCACAATTTTCTGCAGATTTCTACACATTCTTATCATCTCCCTTTGCATAGATCGTATGAATAAAATAAAATTTAGCAGCAAGAGAATTTATGTACACTATTTAATCTACTTTGCCTTCAAACAATACAAGTGTATTTGAACAATCTTGCATTTATTACAAATTGATAGGGTTCTGCAGTAGCAGCTATTTTTACATGCTGAGAAGACCATTAATCAAGCATTCACAGTTATGTCCTTTTTATCTCCCAGCATTCTGTCCTTAGCTCATCAATTGTCATGTGTTAATGTCCCCTAGGAAGAGTTCTTCAAACTGAAGACTAATTTCTACGCCTTTCAGTATACCAAGGAACAAGATACGTTGTACCCTTTCACCAATTATTTTTTCAGCTTCAAAGTGCAAGCAATTCAATCAGAGTTACAGGGCAGGGTATAAAATTGCACACATTTTAGAGCAAATGCTCCTTTTGTCGGATTCACTTTTATTTTAAACAGTAGTGGCAACTAAATGACTTGAGTGCAAAATAATTTTGATGAAGTCAGTGTTTGTGATTGAGAACAGAGAAAACCCCCAAATTAAGACACAAACAAAAAGAACAAAAACAGATTTCTTCCAGTCAGTTATAGATGTAAAACTTTAGACAAGAAGTAGTACATTTTGCTAAAGCAAATATGATTTGAAGAGAATTTACATTGAAAAATGTTAAGAATAAACTAAGTTTTGCACCTTCAATTTCTAAGTTCGAAACAATTTGCTCCTTTGTGACTTTAGTCGCTGCTATTTTGGTTTGTATACACAATCGGACTCCATGTAGAGGGCATTTTCTTGATTAAAAATCTTGCATCTTCCGTAAAAAGTACCTAATGTTTTTATGTACACATATATACAATCAGCTAAACCACAAAACCAGTGAGGTAATGTTCAAAGTGAAAGTTTCCTTATGGTCCAAGAGAAGACCTTCTCCAACCAGACAGATTAAAATCCTCATTCTATACCACCCACCCAAGCCCCATGCCAAGTTTCTCATGGAGAGATCGTCACTGCTTTCCTCCCTAACCCTCTGCACCGAGCGATTTCTCATTCTGGGTGATTTTAACCCTGATCTCAACTCACCTTGCGCTGTGTCCACCAAGTTCACTGCTCTCCTGTCCTCTCTCAACCTCTCCCTCCATATAAACTCTCCTATCCATTTTCACGGCCACAACCTCGATGTTGCCACCTCACTTGGCCTCTCGATTCCCATCGTCTCAATCACAGATAAGGCCATTTCTGATCATTTCCTTGCATCTCAGCAGTTGACGTGGTGTACATGGATTTGCAAAAGGCGTTCGACAAAGTGCCACTTAATAGGCTTGCCAGCAAAGTTGAAGCCTTCCAACCCCACTTCCTTCTGCATCTGCCCCTGGAAAAAACACTTCCCCAAGTCACTTACAACAGCACTTTCAAATTTTCAACTATCTGGCCTTTGGCCCTCCATTCGCCACAATACTTCTGCAGCTACCTATCTGCTCAATCACACCTTTACCTCCACCTTTGATGCCCTTAGAATCATAGAATGGTTACAGCACGGAAGGCAGCCATTCAGCCCGTCAAACCTGTACCGGCTCTCTGCAAGAGCACTTCAGCTAGTCCCACTCCCCCGCCCTTTCCCCATAGCCTTGCAATTTTTTTTCCTTCAGGTACGTCAAACTCCCTTTTGAAAGCAGTGATCGAGTCTGCCTCCACCACCCTTTCAGGTATTGCATTCCAGATCCTAAACACTGAGTAAAAGCGTTTTTCCTCATGTCACCTTTGGTTCTTCTGCCAATCACCTTAAATCTGTGTCCTCTGGTTCTCGACCCTTCTGCCAATGGGAACAGTTTCTCTTTATCTACTCTGTCCAGACCACCTCTATCAAATCTCCTCTCAATCTTCTCTGCTCCAAGGAGAACAACCCCAGCTTCTCCAGTCTGTCCACGTAACTGAAGTCCCTCATCCCTGGAATCATTCTCATAAATCTTTTCTGCACCCTCTCGAAGGCCTTCACACCCTTCCTAAAGTAAGGTGCCCAGAATTGGACACAATACTCCAGTTGAGGCCGAACCAGTGTTTTATACAGGTTCATCATAATTTCCATGCTTTTTTACTCTATACCTCTATTATTGAAGCCCAGGATCCTGTAAGCTTTTTTTTTTTTTTAAACTGCTTTCTCAACTTGCCCTGCCACCTTCAACAATTTGTGCACATATACCCCCAGGTCTATCTGTTCATGCACCACCTTTAGGATTGTACCATTTAGTTTACATTTCCTCTCCTCATTCTTTCTACCAAAATGTATCACTTCGCACTTTTCTGCGTTAAATTTCATCTGCCATGTGTCCACCCATTCCACCAGCCTGTCTATATCTTCACTATCCTCCTCACTGTTCACTATACTTCCAAGTTTTGTGTCATCTGCAAATCTTGAAATTGTGCCCTGTACACCCACATCCAAGTCATTAATATATATCAAGAAAAGCAGTGGTCCTAGTACCGACCCCTGGGGAACACCACTGTATACCTTCCTCCAGTCTGAAAAACAATCGTTCACCACTACTTTCTGTTTCCTGTCACTTAGCCAATTTTGTATCCATGCTGTCACTGTCCCTTTTATTCCATGGGCTTCAACTTTGCTGGCAAGCCTATTAAGTGGCACTTTGTTGAACACCTTTTGCAAATCCATGTACACCACGTCAACCGCATTGCCCTCATCAACCCTCTCTGTTACCTCATCAAAAAACTCGATCAAATTGGTTAAACACGATTTGCCTTTAACAAATCCGTGCTGGCTTTCCTTAATTAATCCACACTTGTCCAAGTGACTGGTAATTTTGTCCCTGATTATTGTTTCTAAAAGCTTCCCCACTACCGAGGTTAAACTGACTGGCCTGTAGTTGCTGGGTTTATCTTTACACCATTTTTTGGACAAGGGTGTAACATTTGCAATTCTCCAGTCCTCTGGCACCACCCCTGTTTCTAAGGAGGATTGGAAGATTATGGCCAGTATCTCCACGATTTCTTCCTTCACATAACCAGGGAAAGGGTAGGGCCCATTAGGGACCAAAGTGGCAATCTGTGTGTAGAGCCAGATGATGTAGGCGGGGTTTTAAATGAATTTTTTGCATCTGTGTTCACTATGGAGAAAGACGATGCAGACATAGAAATCGGGCAAGGGGGCTGTGACATACTTGAACATATTAGCATCGAGAGGGAGGAGGTGCTAGCGGTTTTAGCAGGCCAAAAAGTGGATAAATCCCCAGGCCCAGACGAGATGTATCCCAGGTTGCTGTGGGAGGCAAAGGAGGAGATTGCAGGGGCTCTGACACAAATTTTCAGAACCTCTCTGGCCACAGGGGATGTACCAGAGGACTGGAGAACAGCTAACGTAGTACCATTATTCAAGAAGGGTAGCAGGGATAAACCAGGGAATTACAGGCCAGTGAGCCTAACATCTGTGGTAGGGAAATTATTGGAAAAAATTCTGAGGGACAAAATTAGTCTCCACTTGGAGAGGCAAGGATTAATCGGGGATAGTCAGCATAGCTTTGTCAAGGGTAAATCATGTCTGACAAATCTGATTGAATTTTTCGAGGGGGTGACTAGGGGGGTGGATGAGGGAAATGCTGTGGATGTGGTTTACATGGACTTCAGTAAAGCTTTTGACAAAGTCCCGCATAGGAGACTGGTCAAGAAGGTAAGAGCCCATGGGATCCAGGGTGCCTTGGCGCGTTGGATCATAAACTGGCTGAGTGGCAGGAGGCAGAGGGTGATGGTCGAAGGTTGCTTTTGTGACTGGAAGCCTGTGTCCAGTGGGGTACCTCAGGGATCGGTGCTGGGTCCCTTGTTGTTTGTGATCTACATAAATGATTTGGATGAGAATGTAAAAGGTATGATCAGTAAGTTCGCAGATGACACGAAAATTGGTGGGGTGGTAAATTGTGAGGAGGAAAGCCTCAGGCTACAGGACGATATAAATGGGTTGGTCAGATGGGCGGAAAAGTGGCAAATGGAATTTAACCCTGAAAAGTGCGAGGTGATGCATTTTGGACGGACAAATAAGGCAAGGGAATACACAATGAGTGGTAGGACCCTAGGAAGTACAGAGGGTCAGAGGGACCTTGGTGTACATGTACATAGATCCCTGAAGGCAGCGGAACAGGTAGATAAGGTGGTTAAAAAGGCATATGGGATACTTGCCTTCATTAGCCGAGGCATAGAATATAAGAGCAGGGAGGTTATGATGGAGCTGTACAAAACGCTGGTGAGGCCACAGCTGGAGTACTGTGTGCAGTTCTGGTCGCCTCACTATAGGAAGGATGTGATTGCTTTGGAGAGGGTGCAGAGAAGATTCACCAGGATGTTACCTGGGATGGAGCGCCTCAGCTATGAAGAGAGGCTGGACAGGCTGGGGTTGTTTTCCTTGGAGCAAAGAAGGCTGAGGGGGGACCTGATTGAGGTGTACAAAATGATGAGGGGCATAGATAGGGTAGACAAAGAGGAACTTTTCCCCTTAGTAGGGGGGTCAATAACAAGGGGGCATAGATTCAGGGTAAGGGGCAGGAGATTTAGAGGGGATTTGAGGAGGAACTTTTTCACCCAGAGGGTGGTTGGAATGTGGAACTCAATGCCTGAAAGGGTGGTAGAGGCAGGAACCCTCACTACATTCAAGAAGCATTTGGATGAGCACTTGAAATGCCATTGCATACAAGGCTATGGACCAAATGCTGGAAAATGGGATTAGACTGGACAGGGATGGATGGGCGGCGCAGACACGATGGGCCGAAGGGCCTCTTTCTGTGCTGTAAAACTCTATGACTCTATGACTTCCCTCAGCATCCTAGGATGCATCCCATCTGATCCTGGTGACTTATCTACTTTAAATACAGCCAGCCTTTCCAATACCTCCTCTTTATCAATTGTTATCCCATCCAGGACCTCCTCTACCTCCTGCTTCACTATGTCTATGGCAGCATCTTCTTCCTTGGTGAAGACAGATGCAAAGTACTCATTTAGCACATCAGCCATACCCTCTGCCCCATGTGTAGGTCTCTTTTTTGGTCCCTAGTCGGTCCCACCCCTCCGCTTACTACTCGTTTACTATTTATATGCCTATAGAAGACTTTTGTATTACCTTTTATGTTAGCTGCCATTCTATTCTCATACCCTCTCTTTGCCCCTCTTATTTTCTTTTTCACTTCTCCTCCCTATCTCCAGTAAAACACTTACTCTCTCCCACCCTGGTTGTTCCCTTTAGCACACACCCTTTTTCGCTTCCTGAAGCCTAAGGAACGGAGATTTGAACGTTGATGGCGCACAACTGGTTTAGTTTTTCATGGCAAGATGTGATTTGACCACATCAAGCACCATCTCTGCCAAAACTGCTTACTACTCCAGGATCATCCTGAAATGCAAAGATAAACCCAACTTCTTTACTCAACTACCAACAGTCTCCTAAAACCCTTCCGCTGCACCCTCCAACAAGTGTGAGGAACTCATGGGCTTCTTTGTCACGAAGGTTCAGATCATCCGTTCAGCTGCCTCTGTTGCATCCCTCCCTTCTTCTAGCCCACCGAGCCAAACTACCCCTAAGATTTCCACCTTCCCCAGACCTGAACCCGCATCTTTCTCTAGTTTCTCTCCCATCTCCCCTCATACACTAGCCAAGCTCATCTTGTCAATGAGACCCACCTCCTGCACCCTCGACCCTATTCCTACCACCCAACTTCCCTTCCTGGCCCCCATGCTAGCTGGCATTGCAAATAGTTCCCTCTCATGTACTGTCCCCCTCCCTTTCAAATCTGTCATTTCCTCCCCCACCCATCTCATAAAAACCCACCCTTGACCCGTCCTTGCAAATTACCGTCCAATCTCCAACCTTCCTTTCCTCTCCAAAGTCCTTGAACTTGTCATCATCTCCCAAATGGTTGCCCATCTTTCTCGCAACCCCTTACATGAACCTCTCCAATCAGGTTTTCGCCTCTGCCACACCACTAAAATGGCCGTAATCAAAATGACAAATTACATCCTATGTGACTATGACCCATGCTGCACTATCCCTCCTTATCCTTCTTGCCCTGTCTGCAGCTTTTTGACATGGTTGACCAAACCATCCACCTCCACCATCCTTCCTTCGATGTCCAGCTGAGTGGGACTGCTGTCACCTGGTTCCACTCTTACCTATCCAGTCGTAGCCAGAGAATCTCCTGCAATAGCTTTTCTTTCCCGTGGTCCCAGCACTGAGCCTTGTGGAACATCACTTCCCACCTTTTGCCAGTCTGAGTAACTACCTTTAACCCCTACTCTGTTTTCTGTTTTGTAGCCAGCTTGCTATCCATTCTGCTACTTGTCCCCCAACTCCACATGTCCTGATCTTAGTCTTGAGTCTACTTTGCGGTACCTTTTCAAAGGCCTTTTGAAAATCCAAATATATTACATCTACTATATATATTGCCCTTGTCTACCCTTTAGAAACATAGAAGATAGGAGCAGGAGTAGGCCATTCGGCCCCTCGAGCCTGCTCCACCATTCAATGCGATCATGGCTGATCATCCAAATTCAGTACCCGGTCCCTGCTTTCTCCCCATACCCCTTGATCCCTTTAGCCTTAAGAAATATATCCAACTCCTTCTTGAATATATTTAATGAACTGGCCTCCACCGCCTTCTGTGGTAGAGCGTTCCACAGGTTCACCACTCTCTGGGTGAAGAAATTCCTCCTCATTTCTGTCCTAAATGGCCTACCCTTTATCCTTAGACTGTGTCCCCTGGTTCTGGACTCCCCGACCATCGGTAACATCCTTCCTGCATCTAGTCTATCCAGTCCTGTCAGAATTTTATAAGTTTCAATGAGATCACCTCTCATTCTTCTAAACTCCAGCGAGTACAAGCCCAATCGACCCAATCTCTCCTCATACGTCATTCCTGCCATCCCAAGTATCAGCCTGGTGAATCTTCGCTGAACTCCTTCCATGGCAAGAACATCCTTCCTCAGATAAGGCGACCAAAACTGCACACAATACTCCAGATGTGGTCTCACCAAGGCCCTGTACAACTGCAGCAAGACATCCTTGTTCCTGTACTCAAACCCTCTCGCTACGAAAGCCAACATACCATTTGCCACCTTAACCGTCTGCTGCACCTGCATGCTAACCTTCAGCACTGGTGCACAAGGACACCCAGGTCTCGTTGCACTTCCCCTTCTCCCAATCTATTGCCATTTAGATAATAATCTGCCTTCCTGTTTTTGCCACCAAAGTGGATAACCTCGCATTTATCCACATTATATTGCATCTGCCATGTTTCTTCCCAATCACCCAACATGTCCAAATCATCCTGGAGTTTCTCGACATCCTCCTCACAGCACACACGCCCACCCAGCTTTATGTCATCTGCAAATTTGGAGATATTACATCTAGTTCCCTTGTGTGGTAAACCACTGTTTGTATTCCACTGTGTACACGCCTGTACATGTCTCGGCTGACTCCTCCCACGAGTCCAGGTATAAAGGTGACTGCTCCACAGTCCCTCTGTATTCTGGACCGGTCGACCACTCGAGGCACACCTTCATTCTCTTGTTAATAAAAGCCCGTTAGTTACTCGCTTAATCTCAGTCTTTTGAGTTATTGATAGCGCATCAATTTTATTAACAAGATTTTTATAATGGAGAAGATCCTCACACCAGCATGCCTAGACTTAGACCATCGGGAGTCGGACGCATCCACCAAGTTTACTCACTGGCTGAGGTGCTTTGAAAAATTCCTGATCGCCTCCGCTGCAACGGTCAAATCGGACGAGGACAAACTGGATGTCCTGACCTCCAAAGTGAACCACCGAGTGTACTCGGTCATCCAGGACGCGACCTTGTACGCAGATGCTATCAAGCTCAAGGACCAGTACACGCGCCCAGTGAACGAAGTGTACACCAGGCACCTTCTGGGGAGTCGTAAACAACAACCTGGGGAATTGACCGAGGAATACCTTCAGGCACTGTCTGTGCTTGGCCGGGCCTGTGGTTGTAAGGATGTAAAGGCCGCAGTGTACACAGAGGAACTTATCCGGGACGCTTTTGTAGCGGGCCACAGGTCCAATTACACCCGACAGCGATTGTTGGAGCAGAGTGACCTCGACCTCAACAAGGCCTCTGAACTCGCACTATCATTGGACGCAGCCTACCGGGGCATGGATGCCTACTCCTCTGCACCGTGGACGCCGCGGGGAACGACAGCCTGGGACACGGTAGGACCGTCTCATAGCGCCGTGTCACCCCAGCCACGGCCCAACTACCGCAGCAGTGCCCCAAGGCCAGAAATGCTACTTGTGGCCAGGCCAAACACCCCAGAGCGCGCTGCTCGGCGAAAAATGCGATCTGCTCAGGCTGCGGGAAGAAGGGACACTACGCCAGCGTCTGCAGGGCCAAAGCCACCCCGAACCCCAGCAGCACCGCGTGTGGGCCGCCATCTTGGGCCTCCCCAGCCATGTGCGAACCACCGGAACAGCAGCCATTTTGGACGCCTCCAGCCACATGGGGATCATGGACGCCGCCATCTTGGACGACAGCCGGGACGCAGCAGGCCCCCAACACCGCCTTATCCGATACCCGCAGCGACACACCGACCCCTACGCTGGCCTCCGTTACGCTGGACCAAGCGAGACCGCACCAGCTGGCCTGGTCCACAATGGACATTAAGGTAAATGGTCACGAAACAATCTGCCTTTTTGACTCTGGGAGCACGGAGAGCTTCATCCACCCCGACACGGTGCGGCGTTGCTCTCTCCCAGTCCTGCCTGCGCACCAGCGGATTTCTATGGCCTCCGAGTCCCAGTCGGCGGACATTGGCGGCTACTGCGTGGTGACACTCGTAGTAGACGGGACTGTGTATGATAATTTTAAACTTCTGGTCCTGCCCCACCTCTGCGCTGCCGTTCTACTGGGGTTAGATTTTCAGTGCCACCTTAAAAGTGTTACGATGGTGTACGGTGGACCCCTCCCCCCACTCACAGTCCGCAGCCAGCAGCTTCCAAATTGCCCGCCGCGCACCAGGTGCAACCTCTCCACACTCAGAGTCACCCCCCCCCCCCCCCCCCACTGTTTGCTAACCTCACCCCCGACTGTAAGCCCATCGCCACAAAGAGCAGGCGATACAATGCCGGGGACAGGGTTTTCATTAAAACCGAAGTGGAGCGGCTCCTGAAGGAAGGGATTATTGAGGGCAGCACCAGCCCCTGGCGAGCCCAGGTTGTGGTCGTTAAGACCGGCGAGAAGCAGCGCCTGGTCATCGACTACAGCCAGACAATAAATCACTACACCCTGCTGGACGCTTACCCACTCCCCCGCATAGCTGATATGGTCAACCAGATCGCGCAGTACCGCGTCTTCTCGACCATTGACCTGAAATCAGCGTACCACCAGCTCCCTATCCGCCCTGAGGACCGCCAGTATACTGCCTTTGAGGCAAATGGCCGCCTCTATCACTTCCTTAGGGTTCCCTTTGGCGTCACCAACGGGGTCTCCGTCTTCCAAAGGGAGATGGACCGGATGGTCGATCAAAATGCGTTGCAGGCCACTTTCCCATATCTGGACAATGTGACCATCTGCGGCCATGACTTGCAGGACCATGACGCAAACCTCGAAAAATTCCTCTGCACCGCCAAACTCCTCAACCTGACGTATAACAAGGAGAAGTGCATATTCCGCACAACCCGCCTCGCCATCCTTGGCTGTGTTGTGGAACACTGAGTCATCGGTCCCGACCCCGACCGGATGCGTCCCCTTATGGAACTCCCACTGCCCCAAGGCCCTGAAGAGGTGCCTAGGGTTTTTCTCTTATTACGCCCAGTGGGTCCCTTACTATGCGGACAAGGCCCGTCCGCTGATCAAGTCCACCTCTTTTCCCGTGACGGCAGAGGCCCGCTTAGCCTTCCACCGTATCAAGGAAGACATTGCCAAAGCCACCATGCACGCAGTGGACGAATCCATCCCCTTCCAGGTGGAAAGCGACGCGTCCGACTTTGCCCTGGCCGCTACCCTCAATCAGGCGGGGAGACCCGTGGCCTTCTTTTCACGAACCCTCCAGGGCCCGGAGACCAGACACTCCGCTGTTGAGAAGGAGGCCCAGGCTATTGTGGAGGCTGTGCGTCATTGGAGGCACTACCTGGCCGGAAAACGATTTACCCTGCTCACTGACCAGCGTTCAGTTGCTTTTATGTTTAACAACAAGCAGAGGGGCAAAATCAAAAACGACAAGATCTTGAGGTGGAGAATCGAACTTTCCACCTACAATTACGAGATCTTGTACCGGCCTGGGAAGCTCAATGAACCCCCGGATGCTCTATCGCGTGGCACCTGCGCCAGCGCACAGATCGATAGACTGCGGGCCCTCCACAATGACCTCTGCCACCCGGGGGTCACCAGGTTCTTCCACTTCATCAAGGCCCGCAACCTGCCTTACTCCATTGAGGTCAGGACCATGACCAGGAACTGTCAAGTCTGCGCTGAGTGCAAACCGCACTTTTATAGACCAGACAGGGCTCACCTGATAAAAGCCACTCGCCCCTTCGAGCGCCGATTTTAAAGGGCCTCTCCCCTCCTCCGACCGCAATGTGTACTTCCTCAACATTATTGATGAGTACTCCCGTTTCCCGTTCGCCATCCCCTGCCCGGACATGACCAGTGCCACGGTCATTAAATGTCTGAACGACCTCTTCACCCTGTTCGGTTTCCCCAGCTATATCCATAGCGACCGGGGCTCATCGTTTATGAGCGACGAACTCCGTCAGTACCTGCTCGCTCGGGGTATTGCCACAAGCAGGACCACCAGTTACAACCCCCGGGGGAACGGACAGGTGGAAAGAGAGAATGCGACAGTTTGGAAGGCCGCCCTGCTAGCCTTAAAGTCTAGGGGCCTTCCGACCTCCCGCTGGCAGGATGTGCTCCCCGATGTGCTCCACTCTATTCGGTCACTGCTCTGCACTGCCACTAACGCCACCCCTCATGAGAAAATGTTTGTCTTCCCAAGGAAGTCCACATCGGGGACATCGCTACCGCCATGGCTGACGTCCCCAGGGCCGGTCCTACTGAGAAGACACGTGAGGACCCATAAAACGGACCCCCTGGTCGAGAGGGTCGACCTCCTCCACGCCAACCCCCAGTATGCTTACATTGCATACCTGGACAGGCGGGAGGACACAGTCTCCATACGAGACCTCGCACCCTCGGGGGCTGCAGTAACCCACTACCCGCTACCACCCCCCCCCACGATCCGATATCCAGCCCCAGCAGACGGCAGGCCTGGGCCCCGCGACCCGCTCGACACCTACGAGGACTACACACCAGTGCCCCAGCCTACGCGGGACTCGACGCCGGAAGCTTCACTACCCCTGCCATCGCCACGTCGATCACAGCGGCAGACAAGACCTCCGGAGAGACTCCAATACACTAACTTTTAATACACTTCACCCCGCCGGACTCAATTTTAAACAAGGGGTGAATGTGGTAAACCACTGTTTGTATTCCACTGTGTACACGCCTGTACCTGTCTCGGCTGACTCCTCCCACGAGTCCAGGTATAAAGGTGACTGCTCCACAGTCCCTCTGTATTCTGGACCGGTCGACCACTCGAGGCACACCTTCATTCTCTTGTTAATAAAAGCCTGTTAGTTACTCGCTTAATCTCAGTCTTTTGAGATATTGATAGCGCATCACCTTGTCCAGATCATTTATATATATTGTGAATAGCTGGGGTCCAAGGACCGATCCCTGCGGTACCCCACTAGTCATTCGGAAAAAGACCCGTTTATTCCAACTCTTTGCTTTCTGTCTGCCAACCAGTTCTCTATCCAAGTCAATACCTTGCCCCCAATCCCATGTGCCTTA
The DNA here is from genome assembly GCF_052327205.1 of Somniosus microcephalus. NCBI lineage: Eukaryota > Metazoa > Chordata > Chondrichthyes > Squaliformes > Somniosidae > Somniosus > Somniosus microcephalus. The sequence goes on along the minus strand of NW_028225685.1, from coordinate 115,641 downwards.
ACTTTACACGCTAATCTCTTATGCGGGACCTTATCGAAAGGCCTTCTGAAAGTCCAGATACACCACATCCACTGGTTCTCCCGTATCTATTTTACCAGTTACATCCTCAAAAAATTCCAGTAGATTAGTCACTTCTTCAAAGAATTCAATAAGGTTGGTCAAGCATGACCTTCCCTTTTGAAATCTGTGCTGACTATTCTTCATTATACTTTAAGTTTCTAGAAGTTTTTCTATTACATCTTTGAGTAAGGATGCATCATCTTTCCTACTACTGATGTTAAGCTAATTGGTTTATGGTTCCCTGGACTTGTTCTATCTCCCTTTTTAAATATAGGAATCACATTAGCTGTCCATCAGTCCTCTGGCACTATTCACTTTTCTAATGAATTTTAATATATTTAATAGTTCCTCTGCTATCTCTTCCCTAACTTCTTTTAGAATGCGCAGATGCAATCCATCTGGACCAGGGGTCTTATCTTCTCAACAACTTCCCTGCAACCAACATTAAACTAATGGGCCTATAATTGCCAGGTTCCAACTTCTTCCCCTTTCTTAAATAACCACAAGACCATATGAGCCTCCTTCCAATATATTGAAAACAGCCCAGACTTAAATGAGTTGCTTAATATACGAGTCAATGGCTCAGATAAATCTTCCCCATTTCTTTAAGCACTCTGAGGTAAATGGAATTAGGTCCAGAGCTGGGAATCCCACTGTAAATTTATTATCCATTGTACCATACCTATGGCTTGAAATAGTAGGTGACCACCTAGCCAAGGCACAAAAACCCTTCCTAGGTTGTGTTGCTGAAGCATGTGCACAAGATGACTGACAATTTTCCCTTGCTGCCCAATTTGGCTACATAATTCTCCTTTCTGTACTTGCAGATAAAGTTCAATTGGTGTTATTGGGAGGAGACACAATCCTAGCCCCCAATACAATTTGAAACAATGGGCTGGATTTTCATTGAGGCGGGACTACAACTTTTGGGGTTGTAGTCCCGCCTCCATCGTGTTGTAGCCAACCCACGCGATTTTGACTTGATTGACCTTGTTGAGCCCGCCCAGCGGGCTCAGCAGGCCAATTAAGGGCCACCCGGCAACAGGTGACGTCACAGATTGATATTTCATCTGTCAAGACCTTTGGACAGATGAAATATCAGCGTTTCACAGCTGTCTGAAGCCGTCAAACACTGACAATCTGTACTCCAAGTTAATTCCTTCCTCTCAGGATGATTTAAAGATCTCTCCGGATCAGAAAGCTGAATGCTGCAATTTTCGACAGATCACAGCCATTCTGTTTTCTGTGCCGGTGAGATGAGGGACTCCCGAGACCTGAAGGAAGGAAGGCTGAAAAGGTAAGTAAAACTTCTTTAAACACTTTACACACACCAAACACACTTACCTCTGCACTCATGCACCCATCACTCACCTGAACACCGGACATCTCGACCCCCTCCAAGCCCTTCAGCCCGCCTCGCTAACTTGGCGTGGTTTGGAGCCGTTGGGAATCCCACACTTCAAGAATGAAAATAGGGATTAGGCTAAAAACTGCCCGTTAACTACCTGTTAACAGGCAGTTAATTGGCACTAATCCCCTTCCCGCCTTGGGGAGGCGGGTCCCAGTGCAGGTCGGGTACCCGCCTCCTTTGAAACTGGCATGGAGGCGGGTTGGGGCCGGGATGGGTTCGTGCCCCCCCGATTTTGGGATTTTAACTCCCCACACGCCTCCAAAGACCAAAAAAATCCTGCCCAATATGTTTCCACCACTAACAACAGAATAAGTATTACATGTATGGCATAAGGAAGGAGAAATAATAGGGCAACACTACTGCACTCTTCCTAACAAATTAAACTGGCCTCCAGTTCCTATGCATTTTGAGTATATTCAGCACAGTGTCAAATACCACTAAAAAAAAAAATTATAACCCTAGTGTTTAACCATTTTGGGGGGGGGGGGGAAAAGAGAAAGAGGATTTAAAAAAAATATTGACATCCACTCCATGACTCCAATAAGGAGCAGACAAAACAGGAATTCTGACAAGAAAACTTTATTGAGCAGATTTGAGTTCTGAAAATATATCAGACATCAGTTATGCAAGGTTTGCAGTTCTTCAACCACAAAATTAGATTGGTCTGAATTGCCAAACAGTATGCTGCCAATTGTACTTAAATCATAAGGTTTTGGTACTTCACTATATATACACTTCATGGCTACAAATGTACACTTGTAAGGTCCTCTCAGAGAACATCAGTCTACACATCAATTTTGTCTGGGAAAAAAGGATTTACTGAAGCAAACAGGTAATTTCTGCAGCAAACAGAGATTTTTTTTTTAATTTTTTTTATAAAAGTGTAAAACATGCATTTTATATTCAATTAATCATCTGTTTCCTGATAAGTGAATCTTTGAAAATTTAATGTAACAAAATTGTTGCCTCAGCCCTATGATCAATTACACATGCCTTCTAGTCTTTAAAATGTAATTTTCCACCCCTCCACTGTTATAGCAATGCTGAACACTAGGAATGAACAACGTTGGCCTCTAGCATTACTATGGCCAACATGTAATGTCCTACATTACAACAGGGACTACACCTCAAAAGTACTTCAGTAGCTGTAAAGCGCTTTAGCACATCCTGAGGTTGTCAAAGATGCTATATAAATGCAAGATCTTTCTTTCATATTCTTAAATTATATTTTTACTCATGTACATGTTACATTACTTGACAACAAGAGTCAGTTTCCAACTGGGTACAAGTCTTCCTCTGCATAGATGAATAGACATGGAAGTGGCTCCTATAAATCAAATAGTTTCATTTAGGAGCCACTTCCTTGCCTGTGGAAGAATCATATTAAATTCAACTCATTGAATTTTGATTTCTATATGCTGAACAGACATTGTTGATTGTGATAGAGAGAATGTACAATGCACTGATCAAGGCAGGAAGCTAAGTAAATGATTAGTCATCAGGTTCTGTTGGAATCAGTGAATTAAAGGGAAGGGTCATCAATCCTGACAACTGGCAGAGAATATATATTGTTGCCATTCCCCATCCCACTTAAAACAGATAAAATGACATTATCTAACAAAGTGCATTAAGTTGTGAATTATTATAACTATATTAGATAGTGAAACAACAACATGATGGTAAGATAGGTAACTCTTAGCTGGGGGAGGACAAAATTCAGATCATCATACTTCGCCTTCATTTGGCTCTCTCGCTTTTAAAGTTATTCTTTCACTATCTAGATCCTCTATACATCATGCAATCTGTAACTGAGGGGTGAGCAGCCGATCTTCTGGTTATCATTGCCCAAGCCCCTCAAGTTGCTGCTAGAGTGCGCAGGTATCACCTCCCAATTACTTAATCAAATATTTAAATTTACCATAAATATAATTTCTTGTTTCAGTGTGAGTTCAGTATCTTGTGTACCTGAAAGATTAAACTGAACAAGCAACAGATCAATTAGGTTTGATTAACCCAGATAAATGAAAGAACTAAAAGTGTTTTTTAGCATTAATTTTGTTACTGCAAAATCAGAAGGCTCCTGCATCAGAAGATGATCTGAACAAGTGGATCAAATGGCTTACTTTTTGAAAAACAACAGATGAAACATTTTAGGCACAAATTCAATGTACAGAGCTTATTTTTGTCCTTAGAACACAGGTGACACTGCAAGGCAGTATTTATTGCTTTTAGAGCATTAAGAGCCTACAACATAGCGTGGGACTGAAGTCACATGTAGGCCAGATTGAGTAGAAGTGGCAGGTTCCGTTCCCGAAAAGGTCTTTAGTGAACCAGTTAGGCTTTTAGAATTTATGGACAGCTTTTAAAGGTAACATTTCTGTATTTATAAATGTAAGTGAGGGAAAAGAATTCCCACATTTTTCTCCCATTCTCCAGGCCCATCTTCCTTCCTTCCACACAATTCTTTAAGATAGTATCCCAATAACCAACTCCCAGGTCCATGTCAATATCTCAAAGTAACAGGATTCTGGGAAGTACTTGATGAAGAACTCAGATTGACATGCTTTTTGATTTTATATTTCTTGCTATTCAGCACCTTATATTGGAAATCAAACTTTTTCCTTTCCCCAGCTAAAATTTGAAACACCCCTTCCTACAACAAGGGGCAAATGAATTCATGGCAAGGTATGGGGTGGGGAATTTTCGGCAGCGCGTTCAGGCGCTAATGATCCTTCAAGATGGCCAAGATTGGGTCTTGACCCGAAACGCCGGTTTAGAGCAAGACTCCATTTTGGTAAAGGAGTTGAAGCTTCAAATGCTTGCTAATGTTCATCAAACACCCTTGCATGGCACTTCAGTGGCTAGCGCTTGTCCTAACACTCTCTCAACAGCAACCAGCTGTTTGGGAGTAAACACAGCGTCGATGTCAACTTCAAACACTACTTAAAGGGATACTCACCGTTTAATGTTCACTTGCTGAAGTTGTTGTGGTGAAGAAGGAAGAGGAGGAGGGAAGAAGGAAGAAAGAAAGAGGAGGAAAGAAAGAAAGAACCCCCCAAGGCGCTTCACAGGTGTATTATAAGACAAAAAATCTGACACCGAGCCACATAAGGAGAAATTAGGGCAAGTGACCAAAAGCTTAGTCAGAGGTAGGTTTTAAGGAGCATCTTAAAGGAAGAAAGAGAGGTAGAGAGGTTTAGGGAGGGAATTCCAGAGCTTAGGGCCTAGGCAACAGAAGGCACAGCCACCAATGGTTGAGCGATTATAATAAGGGATGCTCAAGAGGGCAGAATTAGAGGAGCACAGATATCTCCGGGGGAGGGGGGGGTGTTGTGAGGCTAAAGGAGATTACAGACATAGGGAGGGGCGAGGCCGTGGAGCAATTTGAAAACAAGAATGAGAATTTTGAAATCAAGGTGTTTCTTAACCGGGAGCCAATGTAGGCCAGCGCGCACAGGGGTGATGGGTGAACGGGACTTGGTGCGAGTTAGGACACAGGCAGCCGAGTTTTGGATCACCTCAAGTTTACATAGGGTAGAATGTTGGAGGCCAGCCAGGAGTGCATTGGAATAGTCAAGTCTAGAAGTAACAAAGGCATGAATGAAGGTGTCAGCAGCAGATGAGCTGAGGCAAGAGCAACTCAAATACACAGGAGACTTTCTGGGACACTTTGTCAAGACTTCAACACTCAAACAAATTCTCTGAGGACTTCACCTAAAAAGAGCAAGTGCTGTGCTACTCCATTCTTATAGGAGTCACCAGGAGAAAGAGAATGCTTGGACATGGGCACTTTGCTCGGGGTCCCACTCAGTCTGGGAGGAGGACATGAGGCCAGGCAGAGCAGCACCAGCTGCTGCAGGAGAGGAACAGGAGGGCGAGGTGGCGTCCTCCCCTCCTGCGGGTACAGGACATCCCTCCTCCTCTGGACCTCCTCCACCAGGACATCCAGTGCTGTGGCTGAGAAACTGTGCATCCTCTTCCCTCGGTCCCTGAGTGTGTGCCAGCCAGCGCACTCCACACCTTCAGTGGAAGAGGGTGCGAGGAGCCCACATATACTGCTCCATGAAAATTGCGTCGATTCAGCATTTGAGTGCTAAACCTGCAGGTGTCTGATTTAGCACCTCCAGTCAAGTTCAAATTATGGTAAACAGCAATTAGGACCAAAATTGTGCGCTAAATCCAGACTTTCAAACAAGCTACTCTTATTAGCACTGCACCCATTTAGCGCCTGTTTTCACCCTTTGGCTAAAATAACTCCCTAAATGTTTATTTAAAGTTATGTTTTTTATGAAGCTTTATTTCATGAAATCTAATGAACTCTATTCACTCTGCTCACACTCATATTTTTCTTACCATTCCTCTTCCATCGATGCCCTCGTATTGATAAACTGGTGACTGCATTTCTTGATATTCTGGAGGATGTTGGCGTTATCTCTACCTGAATACATCGTGGAGCATCTTTAGAAGATTTAAGGGCACCAAAGGGTAATATATTTTTGATTGCATTGCCAACCTACATAAAAAGGATCATATACAAAAAATGAAATGTAAATAGTTAAATTCAGTGTTTTGCCATTTAAAAAAAAATAGAAAGGGCTGCACAAATATACATAAACAAACCTCTTTCTTTTTCAGTTTTAGGAACAAGAGGAAGCCATTTAGCCCCTCGAGCCTGTTCCGCCATTCAATGCTGATCTGTGACCCAACTCCATATACCTGCTTTTGGCCCACATCCCTTAATACCTTTGGTTAACAGAAATCTATCAATCTCAGATTTAAAATTAACAATTGACTCAGCATCAACTGCCATTTCCAGAAGAGTTCCAAACTTCTACCAGCCTTTGAGCGTAGAAATGTTTCCTAACTTCACTCCTGAAAGGCCTGACTCTAATTTTTGGCTATGTCCCCTAGTCCTAGATTCCCCAACTAGCGGAAATAATTTCTCTCCATCTACCCTATCAGTTCCCCTTAATATCTTGAAAACATCCGATCAAATCACCCCTTAAGCTTCTAAATTCCAGGGAACACAACCCTAGTTTGTGTAATCTCTCCTCGTAATTTAATCCTTGGAGTCCAGGTATCATTCCAGTAAACCTACGCTGCACTCCCTCCAAGGCCAACATATCCTTCCTACGGTGTGGTGCCCAGAACTGAACACAGTACTCCAGGTGTGGTCTAACCAGGGCTTTATATAGCTGCAGCATGACTTCTAATCCCATGTATTCTAGTCGCCTGTCCATTATCCCTACACTCTGTCTCCTGCCATTCAACCAGGTCATTTACCCACATTACAAAAATAAGTGAGTTTGTTAAGACCGTTGCTTAGACATCTATTTCGATGTGATGGAAGAATTAGGACAATATGGAAAGAGATGAATGTCTGGACTCTAGCAAAGAGAATGATACCAAGTTTGGGTATAGCAGTAAAGGGATTTTATATTGATTCAAAGTTTTCAGATTGCTGGAAGTGAGTGTGTGTGAACACTGGATGAGGACATAATCAGAGCCATAGTTGTGTCAGCCGTAGGTAATGCTCTCGCCTCCGAGTCAGAAGATTGTGGGTTCAAGTCCCACTCCAGGGACTTGAGCACAAAATCTAATTGCCAGCCATTCATTGAATATATTTTTTTTTAACTAGAAAATATCGTATGGCATTGCTCACGGTGAATTGAAGGATGTGCTGTTTTATGACATGGGCATTATAGCATAATGTAATATTACACAATAACCTGATTTTTCAGATTATGGAAAATATGAGGTTGCGCCTGCCCAACATGCAGGCTCACTTCTGCAGGAGGGGTTGGCTGAATTTTCAGATACGAGTCCCTCCCTCATAATTTGAATAGGTCACAGACTCAGGTAAAGCTTGTCCAGAGAGCTTGGACTGTGGCAGTTGACTGGGGACCAGAAAATCTGCTGATGCAGAAGCTTTAAAGCAATGCAACTAACCATTAAAAGGTAATTTGTAGTAGGGACAGGAAAGTGGATAATTTGATCAAATGACAAGCAGAGACATGTGATACTGAATAGTTAAACGGTCCTGCTGCAGGAGTGGCACCAAAGGAGGGTGTGCTCAAGATCAACCCCCAATAAAAGCACCGGTGCCAGCTGCATTGAGGAAAATTGCCGACAACATCAATGCAACTACTCAAATCCCTTGTACCTGGCTGCAAATGAGTAAGTTTGCTGGTCTCTATTCAAGAAAGGAGGGTGAAAGAAGACAGAACTACAGGCCTGTTAGCCTGACATCAGTTGTCAGGAAAATGCTGGAATCCATTATTAAGGAAGTGGCAACAGAGCATTTAGAAAATCATATGATTAGGCAGAGTCAACATGGTTTTATGAAAGGGAAATTGTGTTTGACAAATTTATTAGAGTTTTTTGGATGTAACTAGTAGGGTAGATAAAGGGAACCAGTGAATGTAGTATATTTGGATTTCCAAAGGGCATTCAATAAGGTGCCACATAAAAGGTTGTTATGTAAAATAAGGGCTTATGGGGTTGGAGGCAATATATTAGCACGGATAGATGATTGGTTAACAGACAGAAAACAGAGTAAGGATAAATGGATCATTTTCAGGTTGGCAGGCTGTAACTAGTGGGGTGTCGCAAGGATCAGTACTTGGGCCTCAGCTATTTACAATTTATATTAATGACTTAGATGAAGGGATAGAGTGTAATGTATCCAAGTTTGTTGATGATACAAAGCTAGGTGGGAAAGTAAGCTGTGAGGACACAAAGAGCCTGCAAAGGGTAATAGACAGGTTAAGTGAGTGGGCAATAAGGTGGTAGATGGAGTATAATGTGGGGAAATGTGAGGTTATTCACTTTGGTAGGCAGAATAGAAAAACAGAATATTTTTTAAATGCTGAGAAACTATTAAATGTTGACGTTCAGAGAGATTTAGGTGTCCTCGTACAGGAAACACAGAGCTAGCATGCAGGTACAGCAAGCAATTAGGTAGGCAAATGGTATATTGGCCTTTATTGCAAGGGGAAGTTAGGAAGTCTTGCTACAATTGTACAGGGCTTTGCTGAGACCACACCTGGAGTACTGTGCACAGTTTGGTCTCCTTATCCGAGGAAGGATATACTTGCCTTAGAGTCAGTGCACCGAAGGTTCACTAGATTGATTCCTGGGATGAGAGGGTTGTCCTATGAGGAGAGATTGGGTAGATTGGGCCTATACTCTCTGGAGTTTATATGAATGAGGGGTGATCTCATTGAAACATACAAGATTCTGAGGAGATAAAAATGCTGGCAATACTTAGCAGGTCAGGCAACATCTGTGGAGAGAGAAACGGAGTTAACGTTTCAGGTCGATGACCTCTCGTCAGAACTGGAAAAAGTTAGAGATGTAACAGATTTTAAGCAAGTGCAGGGGCAGGAAAAGGGGGGGGGTGTGGGAGGAAAGAAAAGGGAAGGTCTGTGATAGGGTGGAAGGCAGGAGTGATTAAATGACAGAGTATGATAGTACAAAGCAAGGAGTGATTAAATGACAAAGAGTATGATAGTACAAAGCAAAAGATCACACAAAGTCAACATGGATTTACAAAAGGTCAATCATGTTTGACTAATTTACTGGAATTTTTTGAGGATGTAACTGGTAGAATACATAAGGGAGAACCAGTGGATGTGATGTATTTGGACTTTCAGAAGGCTTTCGATAAGGTCCCGCATAAGAGATTAGCGTGTAAAGTTAAAGCACATGGGATTGGGGGTAAGGTACTGACTTGGATAGAGAACTGGTTGGCAGTCAGGAAGCAAAGAGTTTAAATAAATGGGTCTTTTTCCTGAGTGGCAGACAGTGACTAGCAGGGTACCGCAGGGATCGGTGCTAGGACCCCAGTTATTCACAATATATATTCATGATCTAGATGAGGGAACTAGATGTAATATCTCCCAAGTTTGCAGATGACACAAAGCTGGGTGGGCATGTGTGCTGTGAGGAGGATGCAGAGAAACTCCAGTATGATTTGGACAGGTTGGGTGATTGGGCAGATGCATTATAGTGTGGATAAATGCGAGGTTATCCACTTTGGATTATCTGAACGGCAATAGATTGGGAAAAGGGGAGGTGCAACGAGACCTGGGTGTCCTTGTGCACCAGTCGCTGAAGGTAAGCATGCAAGTGCAGCAGGCGGTTAAGAAGGCAAATGGTATGTTGGCCTTCATAGCGAGAGGATTCGAGTACAGGAACAAGGATGCCTTGCTGCAGTTGTACAGGGCCTTGGTGAGACCACACCTTGAGTATTGTGTGCAGTTTTGGTCACCTTATCTGAGGAAGGATGTTCTTGCCATGGAGGGAGTGCAGCGAATATTCACCAGACTGATACCTGGGATGGCAGGAATGATGTATGAAGAGAGATTGGGTCGATTAGGCTTATGTTCGCTAGAGTTTAGAAGAATGAGAAGGGATCTCATTGAAACTTATAAAATTCTAACAGGACTAGACAGACTAGATGCAGGAAGGATGTTCCCGATGGCGGGGGAGTCCAGAACCAGGGGTCACAGTCCAAGGATAAGGGGTAAGCCATTTAGGACAGAGGAGGAATTTCTTCAGCCAGAGAATGGTGAACCTGTGGAATTCTCCACCACAGAAGGTAGTTGAGGCCAATTCATTAAATATATTCAAGAAGGAGTTGGATATATTTCTTAAGGCTAAAGGGATCAAAGGATATGGGGAGAAAGCAGGGACAGGGTACTGAATTTGGATGATCAGCCATGATTTCATTAAATGGCGGAACAGGCTCGAGGGGCTGAATGGCCTACTCCTGCTCCGATCTTCTATGTTTCTATGTAATGGGACAAGTAAAGAAACAAAAGATGAGTCTAGAAGAGGTGTAAATGGGAATGGCAGAATTATCAACAGCTGCCATGTGAAGAAATAGGGGCAGAGGTTATGGTCTGAAATTGTTGAACTCGCTGTTGAGTCCAGAAGGCTGTAAAGTGCCTAATCGAAAGGTGCTGTTCCTCGAGCTTAGGTTGAGCTTTGTTGGAACAGTGTAAGAAGCCAAGGACAGAGAGGTCAGAGTAGGAGTGGACAGCGAATTAAAGTGACAGGCAACTGGAAACTCGGGGACACGGAGGTGTTCCACAAAGCGGTCATCCAATCTGCGTTTGGTCTCCCCAGTGTAGAGGAGACCGCATCGTGAGCAACAAATACAGTATAATGAATTGCAAGAAGTACAAGAAAATCATTGTTTCACCTGGAATCCTGAGGGGGATCGACAGGGTAGATGCGGAGAGGCTGTTTCTCCTGGCTGGAGGGTCTAGAACTAGGGGGGTCATAGTCTCAGGATAAGGGGTCAGCCATTTATGACTGAAATGAGGAGGAATTTCTTCACTCAGAGGGTTGTGAATCTTTGGAAATCTCCACCCCCAGTGGGCTGCGGATGCTCAGTCGTTGAGTATATTCAAGGCTGAGATAGATAGATTTTTGGACTCTAGGGGAATGAGGGGATATGGAGATCGTGCAGGTAAGTGGAGTTGAGGTTGAAGATCAGGCATGATCTTACTGAATGGCTGAGGAGGCTTGAAGGGCCATATGGCCTACTCCTGCTCCTAATTCTTATGTTCTTATGTTTCAGGAGGAAGGCAAAGGTAAGCGTTTGTATGTATTCCTTGTGAGGCCCATCAAGCATGGCACAAATCTATATTGGGAATACCCATGCTCTCTGGGAAGGACTATTTCAATTATTATACACAGCCATTGTCCATTTTACCACATTCATTCATTGAACCAAAGCTGGATAGCACACCTTTATTGCAGGAGGAAATGTCAGATACTCAAGCTCCCAGCAGAAGGTCCTCCTTTCCTGTTAGGGTGTTTCTCAGTAAGGAATTCAGTGAAACAACGTATTTAAACAATTATTCATTGGAAATGAGGCCCTCAAAAGGAGAACTAAAGTGGTGAATTAAGTTAGATTGGTAATATTTAAAGATATGTAAAGTTAGATTTCTGGGGGCAGGGAGGCAGAGCAATATTGTAAAAAATTGGAATTTCAGATTTGCTGGTTTAGCAAATTTTGAATGCACCTTAAACATTTGCCTTCTATTCTGTGGCCCGGATTTTGCGGGGCCGATGACAAGCCTTATAAAAGGCCCCGCAAGTGCGAAAACCCAAAACTTGCGATGGGTCAAGGTACGCCTCGACAGATCATACGAACCGACCCAAAAATCACTTTCGCTGGCACAGTGTGGGGCTATTTGCCTAACTACTGCCCAGCAAATACTCACAAAACCCTTACGCCTGGTAAAAGCAGGCATAGGGCCTGCTTTCACCCAGCATAAGGGTTAATATAAATGTTACAGTAAATTAAAAAGAAAAAAAATCATCCAAACATTTAAAATTAGTTTATGCAAATTTTGGCCCAGATTAAATTGTTTAAAATTTTACAAAATTTTTTTAAATTGTAAATGCTTCATTAAAGGGACTTTTATTTAAATTTGAAACATGGGAACATTTATTTTTATTCCAGTTTTATAAATTATTTAATTATTTGGGGATTGTGTTCATGCTTAGGGGGATTCCGTTCATACATGGAATCCTCCTTTCTGATAGGAGGACCTGGCCCACATGATCCCAGGGATGCTTCCAAACCGCCTGCTTCCCTGGGCCTTTACGCAGGCCCAGGACCCGAAGTCTCCGAAGCCCAGGAGCCAACAGCTAGGTTCGGATTTTTTTTCCCCCAGGTCGGAGGCATACTCCGAAGTTATGCCTCCGACCGCAAATTCCGGCCCGGTGTCTTCTTACCTTTTAGACTAATTGCTTATGTGGCATATCAAAAGCCTTGCTGAAATTTAAATGTATCACATTTTCAACAAGATCCAGCATTTCAACAAAGAATTCCTGTAAATGTATTATGCAAGACTATACTTCCAACACCACAGCATTTTCTCAGCACTGCACTGGAGTGCCAGTCTAAATTATGGGCTGAAAAGAAAAAAAGGCATAATTTATTTTTGCGCTGGAGCAATGGCATGGGACAGTAATCCACCTGAAGTTTTGCAGTGACACAGCGGCCCAGAAATTCCAGTTGGAGGCTTCCCGCGGGCATAAGCCCCCGACCTGCACAAGCGAACCGCGCTGACCGTAATGCTCTGGGCCGGCATAGAATTCTGTTGATGTGCCTCCTCAAACTGCTGGTGTGCAGGGCACGCGTATCCCAGGGGCGCAGCTAGTTCGCAGGACTGGACAGACTAGATGTAGGAAGGATGTTCCCGATGGTCGGGAAGTCCAGAACCAGGGGTCACAGTCTAAGGATAAGGGGTAGGCCATTTAGGACAGAAATGAGGAGGAATTTCTTCACCCAGAGAGTGGTGAACCTGTGGAATTCTCTACCACAGAAGGCAGTAGAAGCCAATTCATTAAATATATTCAAGAAGGAGTTGGATATATTTCTTAAGGCTGAAGGGATCCAGGGGTATGGGGAGAAAGCAGAGACCGGGTACTGAAATTGGATGATCAGCCATGATCGCATCGAATAGCGGAGTAGGCTCGAAGGGCCTACTCCTGCTCCTATCTTCTATGTTTCTATGGATCACGTGGGCAATGGGGAGCCAATCGGAGCAGGGAATCTCCATTCATAGATTTGACAGGAAGACCTGTCAAATCTATGAATAGAGATCACCCTCAAAACATAAGTAAAACTTCAAATAATTTTTTTTTTTTTTTTTTTAAATCACATTTTTAAAATGACTATAAATTACATAAATTAATTTTAAACAAAAATTTAAATTTTTGAAAAAATAATTAAAGTTTTTAACGGGGCTAAAAATAAACTTACCTTTCTTTTAAAGTATTTTAAAATGATAAATAAGTGTAACATTTTTTTTCTTTTACTGATATCACCTCTTACCTTGTTAAAAGCAGGCCTTGCGCCTGCTTTTCCAGGCGCAGCTGCTACAGACTTACCCGGACTGCATCAACCTCGAAAAAAAACGGAAGTTCCAGGCGTACGTGCTGCCTCTCCGGTGCAGGCGTTTGACCTGCGAACCCCTTTCTTCAGAGAAAGGAAGTTCCGGTTTCCAGTGCATGCGTGAAACCGGCACTTCCGTTGGCCCTACGGACGAGTACACAGCGCGTACACACCCGTAGGGAACGGAATTTCGGGGCCAGCCTCTTGGGCAGCAGATGGAGTTGGGAAATTGGGTCTGCAGCTGTGCGCACCAATTTATCAAATGGCCACTTCTGGCTCCAAAAATGAAATTGTGTTACTAGCATCCGCTGTTCCCGATCCAGAAATCCAAGGCCCGTATTTTCCGGTTGGAGGCTTCCTGCGTGGAGGCCTCTGATCTGGAAAAATCTACGAACTTACCCGAGGGCTGCCGAGGTGCGTACACTCCCGCTCCTGGCCTCTCCAAACTCGAAATGCGCAGGGCCCACATATCCCAGAGGCGCATGCAGTTCACAAGTGTCCCTGGGATCATGTGGGCCATGGGGAATCTCCCTTCATACACTTGACAGATAGACCTGTCAAATATATGAATGGAGATCACCCCAAAAATACAGTAAATAACATTAAATACATTTTCTTAAAAGAAAATCACGTTTTTAAAATGAGTTGAAATTACAATAAATTAAATATTTTAAACAAAAATTTGATTTTTTGAAAAAAATTGCAGTTTTTTTACAGGGTTAAATTTTTTTTACCTTTTTTAAAAAGTATTTTTAAATTATAAATGAGTGAAATTTAAAAAAAACTTTTTTCAACTCTTATGCTGGTAAAAGCAGGCCTTACGCCTGCTTTTACCAGACGTAAGATTTCTAAGGGTTTTCAGCGGGTGGAGGTTCTCCAGAAAGCGGAACTATCCGCTCGCAGAGGCCCTTCTCTAGGGCAGGCGTCCGATCTGTCAAGAGCATTCCTGACAGATCGGAAATACCGGTTTTCAGCGCATGCACTTGGCATGCCTGAAACCGGCGTTTCCGATGTCCCTACAGATGTGTACACAGCTCGTACACACCTGTAGGCATCGGAATATACGGCCCCAACTTTCATGCTGAGGAATCTGCCCATTAATCTCCTCTGTGAACAGAGAAGAATTCATTTAGAATGTCTGCTTAGTCTTGGTCACTTGATGTCAAGCCACCACCATTGAGAACTTTCAGTGGCCTTACTATTTTCTTAAAAATATATATACATACACACACACTTAATATTTCTTTCAATGTTATGTGCTAATCTAAACTAATTTCCTACTTTAGCTCTAAGCAGTTTCTTATCCTCCTTTTTCTTGATTTTATATTTGTCTCTTCCGCTGTTTAAGTTCCCCTGGCTCGAATAGTAGGTGCACTTTAGCCCTAACTACAAGTTCAAGCTGCAAGTTTAAAGTTACCTGGGCCCCCTGACCATGCCTGCTCTTTGTTTTCATCAGTGAGCACGGGATCTTTGCTCAAATTTTGGCTTCCAAATTCCTGGACTTCTCTGGACATCACTGAAAGACTCAGCTGCTGCCTCTCTAATCTGCTATTCAGTTGCTTAAGTTTTAAGGTAACTTTGTCTAGGTACAGCCCATTCCCCACTGCTGCTGTTACCTGCTGTGCTTTTGACTGTCCTAGTGGTTTTTCAGTTACTGTGTGGTTCTTGGCCAGAAATTTACTCTCCTGGGCAGTAGTCCATTTCTCCACCGCCTCTGGATGTTATGGTGATCTCCAACTTTGCCACGGTTTATCTGCCCCGCGATTGATTCCGCACTCCTCCTGGCTCTTCATTCCCACAGAAATACCTCCAGCAGTACGTCCTCAGATATTCTACCCTTCAAATAACTTCTGAACTTACTTGCTCTCCACACCTGGATATCAGTTCATCGATGCTCCGAACTGAATCCACCCTACCTACGTTAACTTTATCCCACCATGGGACCTCCGACTTTAACTCTGGGTTCCCTCTTATTGGATCCTCTCCATTCCCCGTTTATGACCGGGACATATTTATCCAAATATTGTGACATAACCAGGCCTATGTAACGAGAATAACAACAGAAAATGCTGGAAACACTCAGCAGGCCAGGCAGCATCTGTGGAGAGAGAAACAGAGTTAAAGTTTCAGGTCTGGGACCCTTCATCAGAACCGGAAAAAGCTGGAGATGTAACAGATATTAAGCAGGTGCAGAGACAGGGAGGAAGGAATTGAATGAACATACTGTGCGGAGGCAAGAGGCAGGAAAGATAAAATGTTGCAAAGAGGGTGGCAAAAATCATACAGCATGAAAAATGGGAGCAGGGGTTATAGTTTGAAATTGTTGAACTCAATGTTGAGTCCAGAAGGCTGTAAAGTGCCTAACTGAAAGATGAGGTGCTGTTCCTCAAGCTTATGTTGAGCTCCATTGGAACATTGTAAGAGGCCGAGGACAGAGATATCAGAGTGGGAGTGAAGCGGAGAATTAAAGTGACAGGCGACCGGAAGCTCAGGGTCACCCTTACGGACTGAATGATCACTATTCTAGGATCATCCCGGAATGTCGTCTTAAACCCCTCACCTCCAACAACAAATGCGAGGAGCTCATGGACTTCTTATCACTAAGATTGAGACCACCCGTTCAGCTGCCTCGGCCGCTTCCCTCCCATCCCCTAGCCCTGAACTCGCATCTTTCTCTAATTTCTCTCCTATCGTCTTGTCCATGAAACCCACCTCCTGCTCCCTCGACCCTATTCCTATCAATCTGCTGACCATACAACTTCCCTTCCTGGCCTCCATGTTAACCGATATTGTTAAGGGTTCCCTCTCTTCAGGTACTGTCTCCCTCCCCTTCAAATCTGCTGTCATCACCCACCTCCTCAAAAAACCCACCCTTGACCCCTCTGTCCTTGCAAACTACTGCCCCATCTCCGAGTCCTCTCCAAAGTCCTTGACCATGTTGTCGCCTCCCAAATCCGTGCCCATATTTCCTACAACTCCATGTTTGAATCCCTCTAATCAGGTTTCTGCCCCTGCCACAGTACTGAAATGGCACTCAGTCACAAATGGCATCCTATGTGACTGTGACCGTAAACTATCCCTCTTCATCCTTCTTGACCTATCTGCAGTCTTTGACATGGTTGACCACACCATCCTCCTCCAGTCATCCAGCTGGGAGACTGCCCTCACCTGGTTCCATTCTCATCTATCCAGTCATAACCAGAGATTCACCTGCAATGGCTTATCTTCCTTCTCTCGCACCATTACCTCTGGAGTTCCCCAAAGATCTAACCGTGGCCCATTCCCATTTCTCATCTACATGATGCCCCTTGGCGACATCATCCGAAAACACGTCAGGTTCCACCTGTATGCAGATGACACCCAGCTCTACCTCACCACCACCTCTCTCGACCCCTCCATGGTCTCTGATTTGTCACACTGCTTGTCCGACATCCAGTACTGGATGAGCAGAAATTTCCTCCAACTAAATATTGGGAAGGCCGAAGTCATTGTCTTTGGTTCCTGACACAAACTCCATTCCCTAGCCACCAACTCCATCCCTCTCCCTGGCAACTATCTGAGGCTGAACCGGACTACTGGCAACCTTGGTATCGTATCTGACCTCAAGATGAGCTTCCGACCACAGTTGCTCAATCACCAAGACCGCCTACTTCCGCCTCTGTAACATCGCCAAACTCAGCTCATCTGCTGCTGTATCCCATCCATGCCTTTGTTACCTCTAGACTTGATTATTTCAATGTTCTCCTGGCCAGCCTCCCATTTTCTGCCCTACATAAACTTGAGCTTATCCAAAACTCTGCTGCCCGTATCCTAATTTGCACCAAGTCCCATCCACCCATTACCCCTGAGCTGGCTAGCTGGCCTACATTGGCTCCCGGTCCGACAAGACCCCAATTTAAAAATTCTCATCCGCGTTTTCAAATCCCTCCATGGTCTCACCTCTCCCTATCTCTAACCTCAAGCTCTACAACCCTCCAAAATCTCTGCGCTCCTCTAATTCCGGCCTCTTGTGCATTCCCGATTTTAATTGCGCCACTATTAGCTGCCTGGGCCCTAAGCTCTGGAATTCCCTCCCTAAACCTCTCCGCCTTATTTAAGACACTCCTTAAAATCTACCTCTGACCAAGCTTTTGGCCATCTGTCCCAATATCTCATGTGACTCAATGTCAAATTTTGTTTGATAATGCTCCTGTGATGCACCTTGGGACGTTTTATGACGTTAACGGCGCTATATAAATACAAGTTGTTGTCATCTCAGTCCACCATTCTACCTGCAGCTTTATATTGTAGGAATTTTTTTTGCTCTTATTCCATGCGTTATTTCCGTTGTCGCCCACACAAGTCTTTGTCTTCTATTACTTACCTTTAGGGAAAGTTATCAGTTCTGTATTCGGTGTATAATATTTCTAAATGTAATTTGCCAATCTTCCACCACTTCCCAAATAAGTAAAGGAACACTTGCAAAAGTGGGTGTAAAGGGCATTATAGAACAGCTTGTTGTTAGTTGTAGATGGGGGAGGTGGATGCAACTGAGAAACACGCTTATTAAGTGCATTGCTACAAGCTATGAGTGCCTCCTATTACATTGGCAGCCTTGGACATTTCACTGAACGTCTTTTAGCTTTGGAGTAGCCTTACATATTTCTGGCACTTTATGCCAAAGCTCCTTCCGCTGGACCTAGCTCATACCCTTTGTAATCAAAAATATGTAATTCGTGAGTCTCCTTCCATCAGAAGCAAAAGGGTGGGTCTTCCTTTGCTTGATTACAAAAATTAATGCCTTATCTAAAGAGTCTTTAAAATTAGTGGGGTTGTTAAGAATCACCAGCCTCAGACACTGCACCAAGCCTCAGGCATTGCAGTAAGCCATTTTGATAAGACACAAATTGGCCGGCTTTCCACTTCAGCAGCACTGGATTTTTGTCCAGATGCAGAATGCCTGTGGAGGTCACTAATAGCACCAAAAACCACCATGAATATTAAATGACGATGCACTGAAGAAAATGGGCCTGCTTCTCAGCAGTATAACACTGGCGGATAGAGGTGCAGTTCTGATGCTACTTTGATGGTAAACCAGCCAGGAAAGAAAATATAGAACATTAGGTCTCAAGCTCTGAAGTGGAATCGACCACCTTTCCCTTGTGAAGTCCAAAGATTTTGGCTGCAAAAGCACATAGTAAATAGCAAACGGTCAAGGTAATACAAAGAGCCAGCCATCTTTTGATGAAGATTGTGAGAATCTCTGGCAGTTACTGTATTGAACAGTCATTTGTTATTCTATACTGGTATAGCAAGAAAAAAGAAACCAGTATATTAATTTGTTAATAATAGTATGATTGAAGAACATAAGAAATAGGAGCAGGAATAGGCCACTTGGCCCCTCGAGCCTGCTCCGCCATTCAATAAGATCATGGCTGATCTTGGGCTCAAAGCCACTTCCCCGCCCGCTCCCCATAACCCTTCACTCCCTTATCCTGCAAAAATCTGTCGATCTCCACCTTAAATGTAGTTAATGACCCAGCCTCCACAGCTCTCTGGGGCAGAGAATTCCACAGATGTACGACCCTCTAAGAAGAAAAAATTCCTCATCTCAGTTCTAAAAGGGCAACCCTTTATTCTAAAACTGTGCCCCCGCATTCTTGATTTCCCCACGAGGGGAAACATCCTCTCTGCATCTACCTTGTCGAGCCCCCTCAGTATCTTATATGTTTCAATAAGATCACCTCTCATTCTTTTAAATTCCAATGTGTATAGGCCCAGCCTACTCAACCTTTCCTCATAAGTCAACCCCCTCATCTCTAGAATTAAGCTAGTGAATCGTCTCTGAACTGCCTCCAATGCAAGTATATCCTTCCCTAAATAAGGAGACCAAAACTGTACGCAGTACTCGAGGTGTGGTCTCACCAATACCCTGTACAGTTGTAGGACTTCCCTGCTTTTATACTCCAACCCCTTTAAAATAAAGGCCAACATTCCATTTGCCTTTTTGATTACTTGCTGTACCTGCATGCTAACTTTTTGTGTTTCATGCATAAGGACCCCTAGGTCCCTCTGAACTGTAGCATTTTGTAATTTCTCTCCATTTAAATAATAATTTGCTTTTTTATTTTTCCTGCCAAAGTGTACAACTTCGCACTTTCCCACATTATACTCCATCTGCCAAATGTTTGCCCACTCACTTACCCTGTCTATATCCCTTTGCAGGTCCTTTGAGCCCTCTGCACAACTTGCTTTCCCACCCATCTTTGTATCATCCGCAAACTTGGCTACATTACACTCGGTCCCTTCATCCACGTCATTAATGTAGATTGTAAATAGTTGAGGCCCAAGCACCGATCCCTGTGGCACCCCACTAGTTACCTTTTGTCATCTGGAAAATGACCCATTTATCCCGACTCTCTGCTTTCTGTTAGTTAGCCAATTCTCTATCCATGCTAATATATTACCCCCAATTCCGTGAGCTCTTATCTTATACAGTAACCTTTTATGTGGCACCTTATCGAATGCCTTCTGAAAATCCAAATACACCACATCCACTGGTTCACCTTTGTCCAGCCTGCTCGTTACCTCCTCGAAGAACTCCAGAAAATTTGTTAAACATGATTTTCCTTTCATAAAACTATGCCGACTCTGCTTGACTGCATTATGATTTTCCAAATGCCCTGCGACTGCTTCCTTAAATGAAGGACTCCAGCATTTTCCCAACGACAGATGTTAGGCTAACTGGTCTGTAGTTTCCTGTCTCCCTCCTTTCTTAAATAGGGGTGTTACATTTACTATCTCCGTGCTCATTCCAGTCTATTGGGGTATATTTTCTCACATGAAATACTTTACATATAAATAAAGGCTACTGGAAAATATTGAAAGAGCAGCACTTCCCCCAAAAAAATTTTTTTAAAAAAAATTAAAAAAAATGGGGGGGTGGTGATTGCCACAAACTGCCCCACAGAACTACAGTATACATAGTTCTACAATTATCACTATACAGTTGGTGGTATGAAATACAAGAAAACTAAGGGTAGAATAAGAAAAGCTCATTTGACCCATCAACCCAGTTTCTTCCACTGATTATGAACAATCTGCCCAATTTACTTAAATATTCTGAAGATTCAACATAAATACTCCATGATCCCCAAAGGTGCTCAAGCAAAACACTAGGACATAATCTATAACTATCTGTCTTAAACAAGTTGCTTTCTTTTAAGGTGTCAGTCCTGGTTCAGTGGTAGCACTCTCGCCCGATTCAGAAGGTTGAGGGATTCAATCCCCACTTCAGCGAATCTAGGCTGACACTTCAGTACTGAGGGAGTGCTGCAATGTTGAAGATACCATCTTTCAAATGAGATGTTAAACCGAGGCCCTGCCTGCCTTCTTCAGTAGACATAAAAGATCTTATGGCAATATTTACAGAAAAGTAGAGGAACTTTCCGATATCTTGGCCAACATTCTTCCCTCAACCAACATCTGGCCATTTATCTCATTGCTATTTTTGGGACCTTGCTGTGCGCAAAACTACACCTGCGCTTTCTTATGTTACAAGAAGTTTTTTTTCCTACAAAATATTATTTCTATAGTCCAGCAGTCAGGAACCACATTCTTCCAAAACAGAACTTCTATGCTCACTTGTATAATCTACATTCGTGTTCCTAACCAGCTATTTACATCATGCATTTTATTGAAAAAAAAAGTAATTTACACATTTTTAAACTGCTTTCACTGGGAGTCAGGTCCCAAATCCAGTACTTTGTGAGGGAGGATATACCTTCAGTATAATTTGAGCTGTGTTAATTTTATTCATGCACTCAAATTCCATATTCACATTTTACGTAACATTATCTGTTTACATCTATGTTGTCCAAGACCTGGATTACATTCCTGTACCATTATGCCGAGGATACTTCCATTTTAGGAATGAAAATAAGCCTAAAAGATCCTGATTTGCGCTTTCAGAAAACAAAAGGATCTTGATTAAGGGCTAAGAAAGAAAGACTTGCATTTATATAGTGCCTTTCACGACCACTGGGCATCTCAAAGCGCTTTACAGCCAATGAAGTACTTTTGAAGTGGAGTCACTGTTGTAATGTGGGAAACGTGACAGCCAATTTGTGCACAGCAAGCTCCCACAAACAGTAATGTGATAATGACCAGATAATCTGTTTTTGTTGTGTTGGTTGAGGGATAAATATTGGCCAGGACACCGGGGATAACTCCCCTGCTCTTCTTCAAAATAGTGCCATGGATTCTTTTACGTCCACCTGAGAGAGCAGACGGGGCCTCAGTTTAACGTCTCATCCGAAAGACTGCACCTCGGATAGTACAGCTAATGGAACACATGGGAGAAAGTTTTGGAATAACTGAAAGATAGGTTATCAAAATAAGAGTTACTGAAAAGCAATTTTCAGTAATGTTTAGTAAAAGCACCCTTCAGGTGTAGATAGATAGATGCATTTTAATCAATTTTTTATTGGTCCAATATACATCCATCAATTAAGCTTAATGCCCAATATTTTATGAAAGTTTTATCGCTGCTGGATAGCAACAGCGAAGTGTACAATTAAAATCAGTTTGAGACATTCCATTTTGACGATCTATCCTTCCCATGGAAGAAACGGTTTACAGATATTTCCTCAACTTCTTTGTCCTGAGAGCTCTACAAAAATTGGAGAATCTCAATATTCTATAGCCCATCGCTGGTCAAAAATTGAGATTAGAATAATTTAGAAACCTGCCTTGAGCAGTCAATAAAAGAGCAATTAAGAATCATATAACATTCACAAAGTGGGAGTGTGCTCCAATTCTGTATGGTGCGAAGGGGGAGAGGGAGGAGAAACAGAAGCAGATATTGGAGAGCTTATATGATGATATCTAAAAACTGCTGTACCATGCCAGATGCAGCAAAGCGGAGACAAAAGCAACCGGAAGACATACTCAAAAAGATTTTAGTGGTTCAAAAGCAAAGTTAGCATGACTTGTAAAAGACCAAGTTAAATTTAACAGGGACAGATTATCTGATGGGATTATTTTTCCAAATTCCCTTCACAGAGATCAATGATGTGTTACTCCTCACCCCATGAACCTTTCAAATGGGCAGGTTGACATAGCACAATGATTCATTAAACCATGGTCAATTTGCATGTTGCAGTGGCTCAGATGTATGTTACAGGTCCCATGGAACAATTCAAAGAAGAACAAGGTGTACTCATCATGTCCTGGCCAATATTCCTTCCTCAGCCAACTGTTCATTCAACTCATCGCTGTTTATGAACTGCTGTTAGCACAGAATAGATGCCCTGTTTCCCTACTTAACAATTACTGCACTCCAAAACGTCATTGATTATGGAAGTGCTTTGAGACACACTGAAATTATGATATTATGTAAATACAAGTATTATAATTTATGTATGTGCAGATGTACAAAGCATGGTTTCAAACCTAGATTTGGGAGATACTGGAAATATTCCAAGATCAATGGGATGTGACCTGGACATTAAAGAGCAACTTTCTTTAATATTGTCAACTTAGTTTGCAGAAGCTGTCCAAAGCTGCCCTGATTTGCCAGCTGTGCTAATAAAAAATGCTTGGTCAGGCACATCAGTTTTGAGGTTTTGTTTGTACTTTTTGTTAATTTTCACTACTTTTTCCTTCATCTATTCACTAAAGAGGCCATTATTGGTCAAGATTAGGTCAAATAACTTGGCACAAAGACAGACCAGAAATGCATGGCCAAGATGCCAACTGTTGCAATAAGTAGCAGACAACAAACTCAAGTCAAGAGCTTCCATTATACAATGAAGTAATTAATGTGAAACTCTGACCTAAAGACAGGTGATTAAAAGGCAATTGCACAGCAAAGCTATAAACTGAATCTGAGCTGGCATATCACTATGATAATTCTGCTCATTGAATTCAGTAGCAGGCCATTCCATCATCAGGGTATGGTAGTGTAGTGGTTATGGTATTGGACTAATAATTCAGTAAACACAAGTTCATATCCCACTTTGACAGTTTGATCATTTGAATTCAGTGTAAAAAAATCTGGAAATTGAAAGCTGGAATCAGTAAAAGTGACCATGAAGCTGTCGGATTGTCATAAAAACCCAACTGGTTCACCAACGTCTTTTAGGGAAGGATATCGGACATATCTGGCCTATATGTGACTCCAGTCCCACAGCATTGTGGTTGAACTGTCCTCGAAGTGGCATAGCAAGCCACTCCGTTGTATCAATCTGCTACAAAGAAGGTGGTTCACTATCAGCGACTCTGGACAAGTTTTGAAGAAGGGTTGACCCGAAACGTCAACTCAAATTTCTCTCCACAGATGTTGCCTGACCTGCTGAGTTTTTCCAGCATTTTCTGTTGTTATTAGGGATGGACAATGACTGCTGGCCTTGCCAGCAACACCCACATCGTGAGAATGAATTTAATTTTAAAAGCATGTACATCTTTCTCCATTGGACTCTCTAAGAGAGCCTTGTTTTTGACCTGGAGACAGTTTCTTAATTTGCAACGCACCATTAAACTAACATAGAGCCTGGCAAAAGTTTTACCTAAAGAAAGTCGGTCAGCTTTTGAAACCTAGTTAATGCAGCTCACCATATCCATTGTATAAGACTTGCTTCATCTTGCTATAAATCTAGAACTGTAGTCTGCAAGATAAATGGTATCAGAATCCTGTAAAACTCAAATCAATGGTATCAGTTGCTAAAAGAACATAATTAAAAAGTTACTAAATAATAGGTAATTTCAAGTAGACCCATGTCCACTCACTTCCTCCAAATTAAAGGTGTTGCTATGGGAACCCGCATGGGTCCTAGCTATGCCTGCCTTTTCGTGGGTTATGTGGATCATTCTTTGTTCCAGTCCTACTCAGGTCCCCTCCCTCACCTCTTTTACCGGTACATTGATGACTATCGGTGCTGTTTCCTGCTCTCACCATGAACTAGAAAATTTAATTCATTTTGCTTCCAATTTCCACCCTTCCCTCACCTTCACATGGTCCATCTCCGACTCTTCCCTTCCTTGACTTCTATGTCTCCATCACTGGGGATAGGCTATTGACAAACAGTCACTACAAGCCCAATGACTCCCAGCGCTACAATTCCTCCCACCCCGCTTCCTGTAAGGAGTCTATTCCATTCTCCCAGTTTCTCCGTCTCCGCAGCATCTGCTCAGACGATGCCACTTTCCATACCAGTGCTTCCGACATGTCTTTTTCCTCAACCGAGGATTCCCCTCTACTGTGGTTGACACGGCCCTTGACCATGTCCGTTCTATTTCCCGCACTTCTGCTCTCACCCCATCCCCTCCCTCCCGGAACCACGATAGGATTCCCCTTGTCCTCACCTTTCACCCCACCAGCCTCCACATTCAACGAATCATCCTCCGCCATCTCCAGCGTGATCCCACCACCAAACACATCTTCTCCTCACCTCCCCTTTCAGCATTCCGAAGGGACCGCTCCCTCCGCGACATCCTGGTCTACTCCTCTTCCCTTTCGCCCGGCACCTTCCCGTGCAAGCGCAGGAGATGCAACACATGCCCTTTTACCTCCTCCCTTCCTACTGTCCTGGGCCCCAAACACTCCTTCCAGGTGAAACAGCGATTTACTTGTATTTCTTGCAGTTTAGTATACTGTATTTGCTGCTCACGATGCAGTCTCTACATTGGGGAAACCAAACGCAGATTGCGTGACCGCTTTGCGGAATACCTCCATTCAGTCCGCAAGGGTGACCCTGAGCTTCCGGTCGCCTGTCACTTTAATTCTCCGCTCCACTCAGACCTCACTGTCCTCAGCTTCTTACACTGTTCCAACGTAAGATCGAGGAACAGCACCTCATCTTTCGATTAGGCACTTTACAGCCTTCTGGACTCAACATCGAGTTCAACAATTTCAGACCATAACCTCTGCCCCTATCTTTTTCTTCCATTTATTTTCTCTCTCTCACATGGCAGCTGTCTTTCATTCTGCCATTGCCATTTATATTTCACTAGAGCCATCTTTTGTTTCTTAACTTGTCCCATTACCATCTCCTTTTGCCTTGCACCATCATCTCTTTTGTCTCTTAATCTCTCCTGCCTTCCATCCCATCACAGACCTTCCCTTTTGTTCTTTCCAGCCTCCCCCCTTTTCCCTGCCCCTGCACTTGCTTAAAAACCTGTTCCATCTCCAGCTTTTTCCAGTTCTGACAAAGGGTCATCGACCTGAAACATTAACTGTTTCTCTCTCCACAGATGCTGCCTGCCCTGCTGAGTATTTCCAGCATTTTCTGTTTTTATTTCAGATTTCCAGCATCCACAGTATTTTGCTTTTGTACTAAATAATAGGAGTTCCCTAGGTGTTTCTATCTTAAAACATTTTGTCATTTTGGTGTTAGTTAAAAGTGCTCTCGGTGGGGCCCAACTCTAATGAATGTAGCTTGGCCAGAAAGACCACAATCTTCCTCCTCAGATTTTATTTGAAGGTCTACTTGAAATGAAGATGGAGAAATGCTGTTATTAGCCATGTTCTGATTTTGACACAAACTAACAAATGTACATTCACATAGCAACTGATCATATCTCTCAAGACTTTCAAAGCACTTTACATAAAAGGAATTAATTTGAAGCACTGTTGCTTTGGAGATGAACATGACAGTCTTTTTTTAATTTTTTTAAAACACACTAATGTCCCATAAATAGTAGTAAGACGATCAATTAATCTATTATTGGTGGCGTGGTTGAGGGAGGAATATTGGCTAGGACACCGGAAGGGCTTCTTGTTCTTCATACAGTGTGGATAGCCTATTGTTGATGGGAAACAGACCATACCCTGTTAATTTTTCCATAAAAAATTCATAGTTGAGATGCCTTCTCCTATCACATCTTGTAATTGAAAAAGTCTTATATTGGCAATAACCTTTGCATCAGAAAATTGAAAAAAAACACAGCATCTATAAAACTTCATAGAATACAGCAACTGCCAACAGCAATAACAAATGCACTTGTTTGCAAACAATTTTCTCGCCCTTTTTCAATCATTACATATCATCCCACCCATTTAAGCAGAAAGCATCAGATGACTACCCACCAGTAAAGGTTCTGGAAACATCTCCAACTGTGCTCTATACAACACATCATCCAAAGCTTTGCAGGCCAAGTCCCATTCTCCATTATACCTGAGGAAACCATGAAATAAATTTTAAGTTGAAACGGTATGCAATGTCAAAGCAGCTATTCTGCTCAACTACATTGTAACATCAAATATTAATCTGTACATAATATATGCAAATAGTGTGGAAGTATTGCTAATTATTCAAATACTGACAAGAGGAAAGCATTTTTTCCTGACACACCTTAATGAGGATTCTGAATGAGCGCACCGGAACCCCCGGTCTGTTTGCAGTGCTGAAGAGATCCTAAAAAGACCACTGGAATATACTTTAATATGGTATGTGGACAAAGTAAGCCATCTCTGGAACAATGTTGAGGTTCTAGGGGCGTTTCATACACATCTACTGCAGGTAGTCAGCTGTTCAATCAAGAGCCTATTCTCGCAAAAAGAATCTTAAGCAGCTCATAACATATAAAAGATTGAATACAATAGTTATACTTACATAGCATAATAAACAGCTGTTAACATATGCACCATAAACTCAGGAGAGACAGGTATTCGGTTATTGACATTTTTGTATTTTTTCTGCAACTTCCTTGGATACCCACTAATACATATTCTGTAAGTGAAAAAGAAATAGTTTGTATAATTTTTTTAATGTTATTAATTTAAGAGAGTCCAGAAATACAGTTTTTTTAAATTTATTTTTTATAAACTCTCCCTTCCTCCTCCCCCCTTACAAGTGATATGTTAAGCAAATGATCATAATGGACCGGAATTTGCGATGGGTAACAACAGCAAACAAACCCCTTTGAAACTGACTGCAACTTTAGGATTTAGTGCATGCGCATCCTAACACAGAAATCCTAAAGCTGCGGTCAGTCATTCACTGCTCCGACACTGGCTGCGCTGTGGTCCCCCACCCCGCCACACAGCCGGCAATCAGTGGAACTGATGAAAACTTCGGCTTTTCCACAGTAATATCACTGTTAAATACCCCATTAAAAGTTAGACCCTTTGGGGTTGGGTGTAACTGGGGTTTTAACAGCGTATTGACTGCTAAACAAACGTTATGGCCCTGAAAAACTAATTTTAATTTTGTGGAGTGTCAAATTTATCCATTTTAATAAAAATTACAATTTAAGAAGCTTTAAAAAAAATCTATTTTTTAAAAAAGTTCTCTTTATTTCAGGTTTACCTTTTCCCCATGCGAGAGCCCCAATCTTTGTTTTGCTCTATAACATTTTTAAAAAGTTAGAATAAAAAGGAGCTTATTAACTTCCTGGTTACCGGTCTGTGAGAATTCTTTATTGGGATTGGCTGCTTAGACAGCTTGTTGACACCACAGCAGCTCGTGTTAGGGATTCCCCATTAACTTTCATTGATCTCAACTGAATGTTGGAAAAGCTGAACTTCTCACCAGAGATCACGAGATCTTTGTGGGAAGCTTACTTCGGAGCCAGCGGCAAATGCCTTTGCTTTGCCGCTGACTGCAAATTTCGGGTCAATAAGTCAAAGATAAAATACGCAAATGGCCACGTGTACGTGTGTATTCATCCGAGGCATTGAAAAGCCAATCTGCACCATTTGGAAAGAAGTGAATAAAGCAGTCATGACAATGATGATGCAAATAGATATTTTCCACAGAATTCACTGTACCATCTGTTTACATAAGAAAAAACCTTTGCTGACTCAAATCTTTAGTGACAATGTTCCTCTCTGAAAAATCTGCAGTTTCATATCACTGTTGCATCGTAATTTCGATTTCATCCCTGATTGACAACATTATTTTATCGCCTCTGCACTAATTAAATGGACCATTCACTCTGTCACTGCAGTTATATATTAGGGGCAATGCCACCCTGGGTTCAGTCTATCTAATTATTAACTTATGACACCATGGCAACACAGCAGGGCTTTAAAAATATACAAATGAAAGCTCTGAAGCCAGAAATAGAAGATAAACACAGTAAGTAACTACTCCTGAGCACTTTGGACAAAATGCATCATCCAGAGTGCAAGTAACCTTCAAAAGCTCAATAAACTACACTTTGCGATGAATGCCAAATAAACCTCTCTTATAAAAACAAAGTGTTTTTCAAATCATTACATCATTCTCAATAACCCAGGTTTTGTTGTAGCAGGGCATCTAATGGCATTTGCCATTAGTTAGACTTGCCAGTACAAGTTTAGGTTTTAAAATTTTTGGCGTGGCAAGTTGCTGAAAGTGCGAGCTGATAATGTTGCAGTGAGGGAAACTGGACATCAGGGATTGGAGTGAACAGTGCAAGCAACTGTGTATCTCCTTAACCAATCAGATTGAAGGATTGTGAAATAAACAGTGCAAGGACAGAGAAGGAAATGTAAATTAGAGTGGGTGAATTCAATGTCAAATCAGGTACAGAAAGAAAGAGGGGGAAAGAAAGACTGGATTGAGAGAGGAAAAAAAGGCAGGAAAAGTAAAAAAAAGTTACACTTAAAATCTCCAACAATTAATATCTGAAGGAATGAGACTCCATACTTGTAATAGTTAATTTTCAGTGCCAGAGGTTAATTGGCAGTAATTAACACGGATCACATCATTAAAAGGGTACTTGAAGTGATGAGACTTAACTTTGTGGCGAGTTTACTTCATATCTACAAATACAGCAACTTCATGCACTTCAATGCATTTTAATGGTGAGGCAGACAGGGAGTTGCCATTTTCATGAACTTTTCGATATTTGCGTTTAACTGCGCATCTGGCCCTTGCCTGAAGTTGGTGTACCACTTACGCATAAGTAACGGCAAGCGGCATTAGTCTCACTATTATTTTGCCAGAAAATTCTGGCCCAATTAATTAGTGGTGTGAAGAAAAGATTTAAAATCTCTTCTAATTTACACACTCTAGCAGATTATGAAGGCCCAGAAATTCAGGTGCACCCATTTGGCATCCAGGGGCACAGGATGCATTCCCTGTGCCTGAATGGTGAGGCCCGACAGTCCCCAGAAATTGGGCCTCATTATAATGGAGCCTTTGGAGCCCACTGGTGAAGAGTTGTGCAAAATCAATTCACTGCCAGCATCGCAGCTGCCCTCAGATAAGTGGGTCCGGGGGGGGGGGGGGGGGGGGTGGTCGTCAGAGATCAGGATTGTTGGAGGACGCCAGAGGAGGAGGGGAGAAATCAAGAGCATCTGTGATCAGTTCCTTTAATGTGGGGTCAGGAGGAGCACTTCTGCGCCCCCAGGCCCCATATTCAGGTAAGTAACTTACCTTTGTTGCAGGCGATCCCTGGGGCTGGTTTCCCAGAGTGCAGCCAGCAACGGAGAGTCTTGGAGAGAGGACTTCAAGCAGGCATACTATTTGCATATGCAAAGGGCCTAACACCTGCTTCAGGTGTGAGTAAAGGAGGCTTATGTTTTCCTTTTCCCAATATGGTGCACGTCTGACAGAAATGTACATGTGCTTCCTGCTCACCATATTGGGGGCTTAGTAGGCCATTTAGTGCCCCAAAAACAGGTGCTGTGCGGCCAAATTAACAGGTCGAAGTCTTTTTTTGAAGTATAAGTTGGTACCATTAGCTAACAAATCCATGTGCTGAGTCAGTGACAACGTTAAAACCAGGTAGCTCCTTTTTTAAAAAGAATGGAGCTGGTGGCATGTTAGGGTTACAAGTTATCCTTTCATATCTGTGACCCAAGTTTAAATCTAACTCAGACTAATGGAATAAAGCCTCTTCATTCTGCTGTTGGAAGACTCTTGGGTGAAGAGCGTGTGGACAGCCTCAACACATTCTAATTGGTGTGGGGCCACCTCAAACATACTCATAAGTTGGTAGTCTCACTCACAGCACACAAAATGCCACTGTAAAAAGTTGACACTGGTGTAAAAGGGAGTTTGCACATAGCAGAATACAGTTTTAATCTGCATTTAGCTATGCTATACCTGACCCGAGAATGCTTGATGTAGATAACACCAGGGCCTAGAAATTCCCTACCTTAGTGCCATGAGTTAGCACTACAATCCTGGCAAAAAATGGCAGCCGTCACTAACGCCCTTCTCTGGCGTGGGACTTGTCAGCCATTATTTTGGTGAGGGCCTTAGCGCTGCCAATAGCAGCACTGGTCCTGGAAATGCAAATGTGGAGAGCGTGACGTCAGTCAGCGTGCAACGCCGACTTAATGGCTTGTTGGCATACAGAACTAGGTTAATTCAGCTTCTGAAAGGTGTTCGTGTTTAGTTCATTCAATATAGGGAAAGAAAAGGTGGTTGGCATCATTAGAGAGTGAGAGAGAAAGAAATATAAAGATTTCACTTAGCAACAGTCGGCCTTTGATATGTATAATAGAATGTTTAGATTAGAAATGTTATGGTTATGATAAGAATGTCAAGAGACCAGAAGGGTTATGCTTACCACATGGCCATGACATTTTACGTGCATCTAACGTTGCTGATGTATGTTGAAGAAAATGTAGACTTGTCTCTCTGGACTATGCAGTAGCCATAGACTACCATATTAGGAAATGCCAGTTTGATAAGAAAACAGTGTATAAATATAAGCTTTTTCCTTTGTTCAAGTAGCATGAGAAGGAACTCATATCTACGCTCGCATGCTCTGCGACTATACTCCGCTTGTAAATTGCTTTTTATGCTGAAGGTAAAGAATAAAATGATTATAACCATAAGACTAAATTAGCTACTACTCAAGTGAACAACTGAAGATTGTTTTAAAACAACACGTCTCGCTCTGCGAACTTGGACCTACCTTAGCGCTGAGTTTACTGCTGGGTCCTAAGCTTGCTCTGAAAAGCGAGCCTTCAGCAGACTGACAGAGATGCTGTCAGCATTTCTTAAAGGAACACACACATCTTTCAGGTAAGCTTGCATTTAAGCTTTTGTACTGGATTTTTTTTTATTTTATTGAAGTAGCGGCTTGGTGCAATATATATATATATATATATATAATTAAAAGTTTTTAAAAAAAAGTGTACAGGGAGTGCTGTTGGACGCTTGCAAGGCCCCGGATGGTAAAGGAAGGCCTCTGCGAAGACAGAAAATGCTGGAAATACTTAGGTCAGGCAGCATCCATGGAGAGGTCAGGCAGCATCCATGGAGAGAAAAACAAGAGTTCACATCTCAGATCGAGATGCTGCCTGACCTGAATATTTCCAGCATTTTGTGCTTTTATTTCAGATATACAGCATCTGCTTGCAGAGGGAAAAGGAAGACGCCAAAGAGGAGGAAGCAACCCAGACACCTGCTTTCTGGCCTGGATATCCAGGATGGAATCATCCGCCTACGGTACACCAGTGACCACAACTCCAATTCCCTTTTCAACATTTGCCCCACACCTTACCTTCCCTCTGTCCGTTACTGACCATCACAGCGTCCTCTTGGCCACAATACTAAATAAAAGCCACCACAAAGCAAGCTTTCCAATCCAACTTTATACATCTATCCATCCAATATGACATCAAGAAATCAACTCATCACCCTTATTCATTCCCTTAGTGACTGTCTTGAGTGCCTTTGCCTATCCTACTGATGTTACGCAGTGCTACCCCAGAGGCTGCAGCGGTTGGTGGAAGGCTGCTGACTTTGTGGGGGACACTGCTGGTCGACCTTTTGAGGAGCTGGTGGCTGGGAGTGTGAAATCGAGTGACGGTGTTTCTTCTTCATCATCTTCACTTTTCTCTCCCTCTTCTTGGTCAAACACTGACTGAACAGGCTGTATTTCTTGGATGTGTGAAATGAGGAAGGCACAAGGGTGGAGTTGTGGTGAAGGGAGGGCAGGAAAGCAAAGTGCATGGCAGAAGAAGGATAACGTTTGAGGATACCAGCATCTTGCATCCTTTCAGTCCTACTGCTGGCCAAGGGCTCAGTCATGTCCCAGCCAAGAATGGCCAGCACCATCTCCTCCAAAGGGGTGAGGTGAAGCTAGGAATGGGAGGTGTGCTTCGTGTTTGGAACAGATTGCTGGTAGGCGAGTGACCTGGGGGGGGGGGGGGGGGGAGGAGGCAGGGGTCGTGCATTGAGCAGTGTGTGAGGCTAGTGGTGCAGTTGGTAGGAGACAGCTTTTCAAGTTGCATTCACTGACCTTGACCACTGGTCTGAGGTCATGGGGGGGGGGGGGGGCGCGCAACACTGCTGGAGGTGACGGCTTCGGTGACCTGGTCTCATCATTCTTTCTGGAGGGCCTCCTGTCCCCTGTGGGTAGAGGACCTCTTTTGCAGTGTTGACCCCCTGCACAAAGCTGGAGTGCTGCATGCAAAACCCTGGGTGCCCCTTCCCTGATTTGTGTTAATGCTGAAGCACTTTCAGCATTTTTTTCTCGGTGCAGAAGGCAATTCAGCTTTTAAAGCTGAAGACTCCCATTTGAGAATTCTTTTTAATGTTCATTTTTTTTTTCAGAAGGCACTTGAGCAGTAAGGGCTAAAAACTGCCCATCTTTACATGATTCTTATTTTTTCCATTTCAGAAGACAGTTCCCCTTTAAGGGACCGAACTGCTTTCTGAAATGACAGCCTTGCTTTAAGATGCTGCATCGGGGCCTCCTGTCGGGACTACCACCACCAGAACGGCTTTGGTGAGCTTAGCGCTGGGCTAATGTTAATTAGCCACCAGCGCCAATTTACCGGTCCTGCTAGCACCATCATTTTCAGCCGCTGTTAACACTGGCCCGAAGTGGCACCGGCAGGTTTTTACCGATATCAAATTTCTAGGCCTGGTTATCTAAAA
Organism: Somniosus microcephalus; assembly: GCF_052327205.1. Lineage (NCBI taxonomy): Eukaryota > Metazoa > Chordata > Chondrichthyes > Squaliformes > Somniosidae > Somniosus > Somniosus microcephalus. Next base: position 82,442 of record NW_028225685.1, on the reverse strand, counting down.
TAGAAAGACACAACACTAGCATCCTTCACTTTTGAGTAACATCTTTTGTTCAAGTTTATTTTCCTGCCATCTTTCAACACAGACCTTAAGATCATAAAACAACATAAATCAAGGAAAAGGAATTGATGGGGTTAGGTGAGGAAGGGTGGGAGGAGGCTCGTGTGGAGCATAAACACCAGCATGGGGTATGGTAGCATAGTGGTTATGTTACTGGACTAGTAATCCAGAGGCCTGGACTAATGATTCAGGGACGCAAGTTCAAATCCCACTACGGTTGGGGAATTTAAATTCACAATTAAATAAATCGGAATAAAAAGCTAGTACCATGAAACTACCGGATTGTCATAAAAAGCCATCTGGTTCACTAATGTTTTTTAGGAAAAGAAATCTGCTGTCCTTATCTGGTCTGGCCTATACATGACTTCAGACCCACAGCAATGTGGATGACTCTTAACTGCCCTCTGAAATGGCCTACCAAACCGCTATGGAAAACAAGATTAAGAATAGAACCGGACGGATCACCCAGCATCGACATTGGCACCGGCTTCAGACACGACAAAGGCACACCCCCAGCTGTTAGAAATTAGGGTATCCAAAATATATGGGGTTATGTGAATGAAACTGACGCGAATAAGACTGCATTTATATGACTATTAGAACTTGAGGCAAAAAGTCTCTTCAGACTAGTATTAGAATAATTGGATAGTTGCTTAGAATCTGCTTGTGTTTTTGGTTCTGTGCGGATGTTATAGCATTCCGCATTGTGACGGATATATATAATCTTGTTTCCAAGCTAGCCATCTGCTGTTTGTAAGTTAGGATTTTGACTTTGTTTAACAAAACTGCTTTAAAATGTGTAAGTTAACCAGTGTGTGAGAATAGAATAGAGGATATCTTTGGTAATTTAATGATTCATTCCATGGTACAATAGTTTGATAATAGAATGACAGTTAGCTTTGCACAGCTAAAGTTACATGAACAGCTTGAACATAAATAACTGATAACAAGCAGCTACGAACATCAAAACATTTGAAGGCCAAGAATGGCATGTCTGACTCCAAACTTGGGGCGGATTTTCCTCCGAGAGTTGAGACAAAGAACTCGATGTGCCATTGGGCACCTTGGTTTAGGTAGTCAGATAGTCCTGTCCATATTGTACATCATGCCCACCCCAAAAAAGATAATGGCCCAGTAATTCGGGTCGGTGGCTTGCCGCGCGTGCAAGCCCCGTATATGCACTTACCCGACGCGCTGACATTTCACCTCCAGGGACGCCTGGAATTCGTGTTTGAAAAAGAAGAATCCCGGGCAGCGTCTGACGTCACGCCGCCCAGGAGTGCAGCCAGCGCGAAGCCTGGAGCGCGCTGTGCAAGTGAGACACGCCCCTTGAGGTCTCAGTTTAATAGGACACGCCCCCAATGTTTCTCACAAGCTGCTAAGCATTTTTACATGCAAAGCAGCATTTTAAATAGGTTTTTGGTATTTTTATGAAGCTTTTGGTAACTTTTATAAACTTTTAAAAACGTTTACATTATTTTGAAGAATCTGAAGTAGTTTTAAACAGAATTAAAGCAATTTAAAGACTTTTAAAAGCCCTAAAATAATTTTTTTTATTCCATTTATTTATTTAGCAATGTCGTCGTCATACGTGTCTTCACACTGTTCCCTTTGGGGAACTGTATGAAGTGGTGGAAGGATTTATGGCCGTGATTAACACTCATTCCGTGACCGTAACCATCTTTGAACCAGCCATTAGGGTGGTTAGTCCTATGGCGGGAGGGTTTTACGGGCTCCCACAAGCTATACAAGGAGGGGGGGCCACCCACACCCACGGACGTAAATATCCCACTGGATGTCAACCCAGAATTTAGAGCCGGAGCTCCGACTCCACTTGCCGGGACTGTCGGGAGCGGGGTTCGAAACCCTACCCCGTCTGGCCCAGCGGCGGGGATCCTACCGCTACACCAAAGGCCCAATCCGATTAGCAACGTGAAATGGCTGGAATGAGCACAATTCACGGCATTAAAAGAACTCACAATTGAACTGATGATGACCTCAGCAATCTCCTCAACGAGGTGGAGGCGCAGCGCCTGCTCATCATTGGTAATGAGAAGTCAAAGGCGCTGCAAAAAGGACAGATGATAGCTTGGTCTTTCAAGTGGCAGCATAGGGCTCCAGTCACGGGGAGGGAAAAGGCGCAGGAAACGTATGGGTGTCACCTTTTGCGCAGCGGTAAGCATCCCCGCTGCTGGGCCAGAAGGAGTAGGGTTTCGAACCCCGCTCCAGACAGTCCCGGCAAGTGGAGTCGGAGCTCCAACTATAAATTCTGGGTGGACATCCAGCGGGATACTTGCGTCCGCGGGTGTGGGTGGCCCCCCCCCCCCCCCTCAGATGGGTTGTGGGAGCCCGTAAAACCCTCACGCCATAGGACTAACCACCCTAATGGCTGGTATGAAGATGGTTATGGTCACGGAAGGAGTGTTAACGTGGCCAGAAATCCTTCCACCACTTCATACAGTTCCCGAAAGGGAACAGTGTGAGGATACGTACGACGATGACCTGTTGCGCAATGCACCTCCTTGGACCCTCAGTCGCAGATGCGAGGGGGCAAATCGTGCAATTGTTAAATTTTTCATTTTATTGACATGTAAAATGTTGGCCCAGTAATTCCCTTCCAAACGCGCGAGTACGGTCGGGGTACTTACGCGTCTGTCCGGAGGAAATGCCGGTTTTCAGCATGCACAGCGCATGCGGGGAAAACCGGCATTTCCTGTCCTCTGAACGAAGGGGTTCAGAGGCAGAACGCGTGCGACTGTACAGGCAGCGCGTGCGCAGTAAAATTCGCCGCTTTCATTCATGCTTTCAGTGAGGTCAAGTCCTTACAACTTACACATGAATAAAGCATGAGTACAGTTGCTCCAGAGGCTGCGGTTGTTTGGGAAAGGGATGAAAGTTATTTTAAGAAATGCTGAGTAAGTTTTAAAGTTTATTTTTGTTTTTTAAAACGGGTTTTCAGTACTGTAGGTAGAAGGATCAATTGTGGCTATGTGAATTGAATTTGCTGTGTTTATTAAATGTGAAAATGACTCCAACATTTTTGAGAAAGAAACTTTTCATCAGTAATATATTCTTTTAAGTAATTATGTATGTATGTCTGTATATATTCCTTTGCGTGTATGTATATATTCCTTTACTTATGTGTATGAATGTATGTATTTAATTATGACTTTCAGAGAAAGTAACTTATTGGAAAATCATAATTAAAAACATACATTCATACACATAAGTAAAGGAATATAAAACATACATACATATACGTAAAGGAATATATGCGGACATACATACATAATTACTTATTACTGATGAAAAGTTTCTTTCTTAAAAGTGTTGGAAATGTTACATTGCTCATTTTAGAACACTCATTCTCACATTCAATTCACACAGCCACAATTGCTCCTTCTACCTACCGTACTGAAAACCCGTTTAAAAAAAAAAAAAAATTTAAACTTTAAAACTAACCTCAGCATTTCTTAAAATAATTTTCCTCCCTTTCCCAAACAAAAATATTGCCTTTCAGAAGCTCCACGATAAAATATATCTTCCTCCGCAGCCTTGGAGCAACTTTACACATGCTTTTTTCAAGTGTAACTTGTAAGGACTTACCCTCACTGAATCCATGAATGAAATTGACGAAGTTCACTGCGCACGCGCTGCCTGTGCAGTCGCACGCGCTGTGCCTCTGAACCCCTTCGTTCAGAGGACCGGAAATGCCGGCGTTCTCCGCATGCACGATGTTTCCTGAACGCCGGCATTTCATCCAGCCAGATGCGTGAGTACCCAGACCGTACTCACGCATTTGGACCCGAATTACTGGGCCAATAAAAGCAAGACCCTAAAAGTTCTTAGCACAGACGGTGGAGGGGTGAGCTATACAAAAGCAAGACTGGTCCAACATTCTTCCGGGAGCTGACTCAACCCATTCTTGGAGGTTCTAGACAAGAGGGAAAAAGGCACAAGCCAGAGCACTGTTCGTGCACATCAGCCATCTGTTCGGGACCGGTACCAGCTGCTTCTTATGGTCGTATGTTTTTGCTGTATAACTAGTGTGTTACATTCCGTCTTAAACTATGATTAAACACAATATTCTCACCATATTGGTTTGCAGTCGACCTTGATTATTTGAAAGACTAGAGATAAGCTAATATTAACAAATTGGCTAATCTCAACACAGCCCAGTCGACCCTGCAAAGTCCTTCTCACTAACATCTGGGGACCTGTGCCAAAATTGGGAGAGCTGTCCCACAGATTAGTCAAGCAACAGCCTGACATAGTCATACTCAGAATCATACCTTTCAGCCAGCGTCCCAGACTACTCCATCACCATCCCTGGGTATGTCCTTTCCCACCGACAGACCCACAAGAGAGAAGGTGGCACAGTGGTATACAGTCGGGAGAGAGTGGCCCTGGGAATTCTCAACACTGACTCCGGACGCCACAAAGACTCATGGCTTCAGGTCAAGCATGGGCAAGGAAACCTCCTGCTGATTACCACCTACCGCCATCCCTCAGCTGGTGAATCAGTACTCCTCCATGTTGAACACCACTTGGAAGAAGCACTGAGGGTAGCAAGGGCATAGAATGTACTCTGAGTGGGGGACTTCAATGTCCATCAGCAACAGTGGCTCAGTAGCACCACTATTGACTGAGCCCTAAAGGACATAGCTGCCAGACTGGGCCTGCAGCAGGCAGTGAGAGAAGCAACACGAGGGAAAAACCTACTTGACCTCGTCCTCACCAATCTATCCACCTGTCACAGATGCATCTGTCTATGACAGTATTGGTAGCAGTGACCACCGCACAGTCCTTGTGGAGACGATGTCCCGCCTTTACACTGAGGACACGCTCCATCGTGTTGTGTGGCATTAGCACCGTGCTAAATGGGATAGATTCAGAACATATCTAGCAGCTTAAAACTGGGCAACCATGAGGCACTGTGGGCCATCAGCAGCAGCAGAATTATATTCCACCATGATCTGTAACCTTATGGCCTGGCATATCCCTCACTCTACCATTACCATCAAGCCAGGGGGCCAACCCTGGTTCAATGAGGAGTGTAGAAGAGCATGCCAGGAGCAGCACCAGGCCTACGTAAAAATGAGGTGCTAACCTGGGGATGCTGCAACACAGGACTACATGCATGCTAAACAGCGGAAGCATCATGCTATAGACAGAGCTAAGCGATCCACAACCAACGGATCAGATCAAAGCTCTGCAGTCCTGCTACAACCAGTTGCGAATGGTGGTAGACAATTAAACAACTAACAGATGGAGGAGGCTCCGTGAACATCCCCATCCTCAATGATGGCGGAGCCCAGCAAATGAGTGCAAAAGACAAGGCTGAAACGTTTGCAACCATCTTCAGCCAGAAGTACCAAGTGGATGATCCATCTCTGCTTCCTCCAGAGGTCCCCACCATCACAAAAGCCAGTCTTCAGCCAATTCAATTCACTCCATGCGCCATCAAGAAATGGCTGAGCACACTGGATACAGCAAAGGCTATGGGCCCCGACGACATCCCGGCTGTCGTGCTGAAGACTTGCGTTCCAGAACTTGCCGCGCTTCGAGCCAAGCTGTTCCAGTACAGCTATAACACTGGCATCTACCCAACAATGTGGAAAACTGCCCAGGTATGTACTGTCCACAAAAAGGAGGACAAATCCAATCCGGCCAACTGATTGGTACCCCACCCACCACCTTAAACATTCACGCTCTCCACCAACGGCGCACTGTGGCTGTAGTGTGTACCATCTACAAGATTCTCTGCAGCAACTCGCCAAGGCTTCTTCGACAGCACCTCCCAAACCCATGACCTCTAGCAGCTAGAAGGACAAGGGCAGCAGGCGCAAGGGAACACCATCACCTCTAAGTTCCCCTCCAAGTCACACACCATCCTGACGTGGTATTATATCACCGTTCCTTCATTGTCGCTGGGTCAAAATCCTGGAACTCCCTCCCTAACAGCACTATGGGAGTACCTTCACCTCACGGACTGCAGTAGTTCAAGGCGGCGGCTCACCACCACCTTCTCAATGGCAATTAGGGATGGGCAATAAATGCTGGCCCTGCCAGCAACACCCACATCCCAGGAACGAATGTAAAAAAAAAATGGACTGTTGGGCCGAATGTAAATACTTTGTAACAGATCGGACCAGGAGAGCACCGAGGCAGAGGATAAAAGGAGGAGCGAGGCGAGGCCTGACCAGATTGGACCAGGAGAGCACCGAGGTCAGGTATAAAAGGAGGAGCGAGGTGAGGCCCGGCCAGATTGGACCCGGAGAGCACCGAGGCCGGATATAAAAGGAGGAGCGAGGCGAGGCCCGATCAGATTGGACCAGGAGAGCACCGGGGCAGAGTATAAAAGGAGGAGCGAGGCGAGGCCCGATCAGATCAGACCAGGAGAGCACCGGGGCAGAGTATAAAAGGAGGAGCGAGGCGAGGCCCGATCAGATCAGACCAGGAGAGCACCGAGGTGGAGGATAAAAGGAGCGAGGCGAGGCCCGACCAGATCGGACCAGGAGAACACTGGGGCCGAGTATAAAAGGAGGAGCGAGGCAAGGCCCGACCAGATCGGACCAGGAGAGCACCGGGGCCGAGTATAAAAGGAGCGAGGCGAGGCTTGCCAACTCAGCAGCGGGGAGAGGGGTAAAAAGTAATGAGTGTGACGTCACCAGGGAGCAGGTAAGTGATTGGTTGGTGAGTATTTCTCTTTTTTAAACTTTAACTCTGTGGTTTATAGTTGCTACGGTCTTTCTGGTGTAGCGGGGACTGTTGGTAAACCATACAAGCGCCTTAGAGTTTATCTTTAATTGGTGGTAGTGAATTAATTTAAATTAATTAAAGGGTAAGTCATGTCAGGACAGCCCAGCCCCGTGTTATGCTCCTCTTGCTCTATGTGGGAATTCAGGGACGCTACCTGTGTCCCTGACGACCATGTGTGCCAGAAATGCATCCAGCTGCAGCTACTAGCAGACCGCATTGCGGCGCTGGAGCTGCGGATGGATGGGCTTTAGAGCATTCACGATGCTGAGAGGGTCGTGGATAACACGTTTAGTGAGTTGGTCACACCGCAGGTAAGGGCTGCACAGGCAGAAGGGAAATGGGTGACCATCAGGCAGAGCAGTAGAGGCAGGCAGGTAGTGCAGGGGACCCCTGTGGCCATCCCCCTCTCAAACAGGTATCCCGATTTGGATACTGTTGAGGGGGATGACTTACCAGAGGAAGGCAGCAGCAGCCAACTTCCTGGCACCAGGGGCGCTTCTGCTGCTCAGGAAGGGAGGAAAAAGAGTGGGAGAGCAATAGTGGTAGGGGATTCTATCGTAAGGGGAACAGATAGGCGTTTCTGTGGCCGTAGACGTGACTCCAGGATGGTTTGTTGCCTCCCTGGTGCCAGGGTCAAGGATGTCACTGAACGGCTGCAGGGCATTCTGAAGGGGGAGGGTGAACAGTCAGAGGTCGTGGTTCACATTGGGACCAATGACATGGGTAGGAAGAGGGATGAGGTCCTGCAGCAAGAATTTAGGGAGCTAGGTAGCAGATTAAAGAGCAGGACCTCAAAGGTTGTAATCTCTGGATTACTCCCAGTGCTAGTAAGTATAGGAATAGGAGGATAGAGCAGATGAATAAGTGGCTAAAGAGTTGGTGCAGGAGGGAGGGCTTTAGTTTCCCGGATCACTGGGCCTGCTTCTGGGGAAGGTGGGACTTGTACAAGTCGGACGGGTTGCAACTGAACCAGAACGGGACAAATATCCTTGCGGGGAGGTTTGCTAGCTTTGTTCGGGGGGGTTTAAACTAAAATGGCAGGGGGTTGGGAACCTGAGCAGGGAGACAGAGGAAAGGGAAACAGGGATAAAAGCAAAAGATAGGAAGGAGAAAAACAAAAGTGGCAGTCAGAGAAATCAACGGTTTAAATCAAACGTGGCCACAGTAAATAATAATTCTAATAGGGCTAAGAGCATTAAAAAAACAAGCCTGAAGGCTTTGTGTCTTAATGCGAGGAGCATTTGTAATAAGTTGGACGAATTAGCTGCACAAATAGAGGTAAACGAATATGATTTGGTTGGGATTACGGAAACGTGGCTCAAGGATGGCCAAGACTGGGAACTCAACATCCAGGGGTATTCGATACTCAGGAAAGATAGGCAAAAAGGAAAGGGAGGTGGGGTAGCATTACTGGTTAAAGAAGGGATTAATACAATTGTAATGAAGGATATTAGCTCTGATGATGTGGAATCTGTATGGGTAGAATTGAGAAATACTAAGGGGAAAAAAACATTAGTGGGAGTGGTATATAGACCTCCAAACAGTAAGGCGGAGGTTGGGGATGGCATTAAAAAGGAAATTAAAGAAGCGTGCAATAAGGGCACAGCAGTCATCATGGGTGACTTTAATCTACATATAGATTGGGCCAACCAAATTAGTAACAATACTGTGGAGGAGGAATTCCTGGAGTGTTTACGGGATGGTTTCCTGGACCAATATGTCGAGGAACCAACCAGAGATCAGGCCATCTTAGACTGGGTATTATGTAATGAGAAAGGATTAATTAGCAATCTTGTTGTACGAGGCCCCTTGGGTCGGAGCGATCATAATATGATCGAGTTCTTCATTAAGATGGAGAATGAAGTAGTTGACGCAGAGACTAGGGTCCTCAATTTAAATAAAGGAAACTACGATGGTCTGAGGAGTGAGTTGGGTAGGATTGATTGGGGAATGGCACTCAAAGGGTTGACGGTGGATAGGCAATGGCAAACATTCAAAGACCGAATGGATGAGCTACAGAATCTGTTCATCCCAGTTTGGCATAAAAATAAAACAAAAAAGGTGACTCAACCGTGGCTAACAAGGGAAATTAGGGATAGCATAAGATCCAAAGAGAGGACATACAAATTGGCCAGAAAAAGCAATAATCCTGAGGATTGGGAGCAGTTTAGGATTCAACAAAGGAGGACAAAGGGATTAATTAAGAAAGGGAAAATAGAATATGAGAGTAAGCTAGCAGGGAACATAAAAACTGACTGTGAAAGCTTTTATAGATATGTGAAGAGAAAAAGATTGGTGAAGTCAAGCGTAGGTCCCTTGCAGTCAGAATCAGGGGAATTTATAATGGGAAACAAAGAAATGGCAGACCAACTAAATTCATACTTTGGTTCTGTCTTCACAAAGGACACAAATAACCTCCCAGAGATGCCGGGGAACATAGGGTCTAATGAAAGGGTGGAACTGAAATAAATCAGTATTTGTAGGGAAATGGTGTTAGGAAAATTGATGGGACTGAAGGCCGATAAATCCCCAGGGCCTGATAATCAACATCCCAGGGTACTTAAGGAAGTGGCCCTAGAAATAGTAGATGCATTGCTGGTCATCTTCCAGAACTCGATAGACTCTGGAACAGTACCCATGGATTGGAGGGTAGCTAATGTTACCCCACTATTCAAAAAAGGTGGTAGAGAAAAAGCAGGGAATTATAGACCAGTAAGCCGGACGTCGGTAGTGGGGAAAATGCGAGAGTCTATTATAAAAGATGTAATAGCAGAGCACTTGGAAAGCAGTGACAGGATCGGACAAAGTCAACATGGATTTACAAAAGGTAAATCATGCTTGGCTAATCTACTGGAATTTTTTTTTTTTTTGAGGATGTAACTGTTGAAAGCACGCGACGCAGCATTTAAATCTGGCGACGCGGCGGCTTACAGTGCAGCTAGGACCAACCTAAAAAAGGGTATCAGGACTGCCAAAAGGAAACAGACACTGCGGATAGAGGATCATTTCCACAACAACTCGGACCCCCGGCGCATGTGGCAAGGCATCCAGTCCATCACTGACTACAAGAGCAAAAACACCAGCCCCCCCGGTTAGCGATGCCTCCCTTCCGGAGGAGCTTAACAACTTCTACGCTCGCTTTAATAGGGACAACAGGGAGCCGGCTACCAAAGCCTTGCCACCCCCGGAAGACCAGGTGCTCACTCTGTCGACCTCCGACGTAAGGGGTGTTCGACGCGGAGTGAACACACGAAAGGCTGCTGGACCGGATAGCATCCCTGGACAGGTACTCAAGGAATGTGATCAGCTGGCTGATGTCTTCACTGCCATCTTCAATCTGTCATTGGCCCAGGCAGTAGTCCCTACATGCTTCAAGACCGCTACCATTATTCCTGTGCCAAAACAAACGGCTGTGACGTGCCTGAACGACTATCGACCTGTCGCACTCACACCCATCATAATGAAGTGTTTCGAGAGACTGGTCCTGGCTCGCATCAAAGCCAGTGTTCCCGCCTCTCTTGACCAACACCAGTTTGCCTATCGTGCAAACAGATCAACGGAGGATGCAATCACAACTGCTCTACACTGAATCACTTAGATGGTAAAGAGACCTACATCAGAATGCTGTTCATAGACTACAGCTCAGCATTCAACACTATCGTCCCCAACAAGCTGGCCACCAAACTCCACACTCTTGGCCTGAACACTTCCCTCTGCAACTGGACCCTGGACTTCCTAACAAACAGACCCCAGTCTGTCAAATTAGGTAACCACACCTCTTTCCCCCCCCCCCCCCGACCCTGAACACGGGGGCCCCACAAGGATGTGTGCTGAGCCCCCTCCTCTACTCCCTCTTCACCCATGACTGTGTGGCTGTTCATGGTTCCAACACCATCATCAAGTTTGCGGATGATACCACGGTAGTAGGCCAGATCACCAACAACGATGAGTCAGCCTACAGGGAGGAGGTCCCGCATCTCGTGAAGTGGTGCGCCGATAACAACCTGGCCCTTAACATCAAGAAAACCAAAGAAATCATTGTGGACTTCAGGAAGTCTAAAGGCGGAAGTCACACCCCCATCCACATCAATGGGGCTGTGGCGGAAAGGGTGGACAGCTTTAAGTTCCTCGGAGTCCACATCACGGAAGACCTCTCCTGGTCCCTCAATACCTCCTCTCTGGTGAAGAAGGCCCAGCAGCGCCTATATTTCCTAAGGAGGCTGAAGGGATGTAACCTGTCACCCCTGATCCTCTCTAACTTTTACCGCTGTACAATAGAGAGCATCCTGACAAACTGTATCAGAGTATGGTATGGCAGCTGTAGCTACTATGACTGGAAAGCCCTACAGCGGGTAGTCAAAACTGCCCAACGCATTACCGGCACCCGGCTACCGACCATAGAGCACATATACCAGAAGCGCTGTTTACGGAGGTCACGGTCCATCATCAAAGACCCTACCCACCCCAGCCACAGTCTGTTCGCCCTCCTGCCATCTGGGAGACGCTACAGATGCATTCGCACCCGTACGACCAGATTTAGGAACAGCTTCTTTCCCAGGGCCGTCATCCTACTGAACTCCACAAATAAACTCTAAAGCCTGCACATCTGCCAATGCACTTTATTATGGTTATGTTTATGTTAATGTATTACAAGCCAAATGTATGTTGAATGTTTAAATGTCTTAATCTAAATGTACTCTCTCGGGAGCCGCAAGCCTACATTTCGTTGTACTGCACTTGTGCACTAACAATGACAATAAAAGTTGATTATGATTATGATTAAATAGATAAGGGAGAACCAGTGGATGTGATGTATTTGGACTTTCAGAAGGCTTTCGATAAGGTCCCACATAAGAGATTAGCGTGCAAAATTAAGGCACATGGGATTGGGGGCAAGGTATTGACTTGGATAGAGAACTGGTTGGCAGACAGAAAGCAAAGAGTTGGAATAAACGGGTCGGTATCCGAGTGGCAGGCAGTGACTAGTGGGGTACCGCAAGGATCGGTCCTAGGACCCCAGCTGTTCACAATATATATTAATGAGCTGGACAAGGGAATTGGATGTAATATCTCCAAATTTGCAGACGACACAAAGCTGGGTGGGAGGGTAAGCTGTGAGGAGGATGTCGTGAAACTCCAGTACGATTTGGACAGGTTGGGTGATTGGGCAGAAACATGGCAAATGCACTATAATGTGGATAAATGTGAGGTTATCCACTTTGGTGGCAAAAACAGGAAGGCAGATTATTATTTGAATGGCAATAGATTGGGAGAAGGGGAAGTGCAAAGAGACCTGGGTGTTCTTGTGCACCAGTCGCTGAAGGTAAGCATGCAGGTGCAGCAGGTGGTTAAGAAGGCAAATGGTATGTTGGCCTTCGTAGCAAGAGGGTTTGAGTACAAGAACAAGGATGTCTTGCTGCAGTTGTACAGGGCCTTGGTGAGACCGCACGTTGAGTATTGTGTGCTGTTTTGGTCGCCTTACCTGAGGAAGGACGTTCTTGCCATGGAAGGAGTGCAGCGAGGATTCACCAGGCTGATACCTGGGATGGCAGGAATGACTTATGAGGAGAGATTGTGTCGAACTGGGCTTATACGCACTGGAGTTTAGAAGATTGAGAGGGGATCTCATCGAAACCTATAAAATTCTGTCAGGCCTGGACAAACTAGATGCAGGAAGGATGTTTCTGATGGCCGGGGAGTCCAGAACCAGGGGTCATAGTCTAAGGATAAGGGGTAAGCCATTTAGGACTGAAATGAGGAGGAATTTCTTCACCCAGAGAGTGGTGAACCTGTGGAATTCTCTGCCACAGAGGGCGGTGGAGGCCAGTTCATTAAATATATTCAAGAAGGAATTGGATATATTTTTTTAAGGCTAAAGGGATATGGGGAGAAGGCAGGGACAGGGTACTGAATTTGGATGATCAGCCATGATCTCATTGAATGGCGGAGCAGGCTCGAAGGGCCGAATGGCCTACTCCTGCTCCTATCTTCTATGTTTCTATGTAAACTACACAACAGGTGGATTTTTGAACTTCAACACAATCCAGAGGTTGAATTACTATCTTACACTCACTGCCAAGAATTTGTTATTCTTTATAGCTTTTTCCCACCGAGAAAGCTACTATGCTTCAAATGTGCCGAGTTGGATATATACACAATGGAGAAAGCAACTGCGACACATTAAAAATTCTAATTAGTGACAGCTGAGAGAGATACAAAGACAGACTCCAATGTGTCCAGGAACCAATCACAAAAAATTGAATTTGCAGAGATCTCCTAGAAACGTACAAACCAGTGCAGCTTGACCCAGGACCATCGCCAACTCCCCCCCCCGGCCCCCCCAACTCACGCCAGTGCTACGAGGCCCAGGACCTCCCCAACAACTCACTGCTGGCTGACCCAGGGATCCACCAGTGCGCCAACCCCACATTCCGCTCTCCAGCTGTTAAATCCCAGGTACCCTCTCCACAGTTGTGCCAAACCCCAAGATTTTCCACCCCAGTGCTGATAAAACCTAGGACCGCATCTGCTTGACCACAAATGCCGGAGTAACCTAGTGGTTATAGTGCTGAACGATTAACGGAGGTCATATCCCACCTAACAAATTGTGAAACTGAATTAAATAAATCTAGTCATTTGTAGGCTCGCAGTAGAAAAATGACAGTGAAAGTTGCCAGATTGTTGTAAAAGCCCAACTGGTTCACTAATGTCCATCAGGAAAGGGTATATGTCATCCCTACCCAGTCTGAACTACACACGACTCCATTCCAAGAATCCTGGTTGACTCAATGTCCTCTGAAGTGGACTAGCATGTCACCTAGTTCTAAAACAACTGCCACTAAAAGCAGATCACCATCAACAATGACCCAGGCACAAGATCAGGCAACCCCAACCCAGACCCCCACAAATTCCTACAACCAACATCCAGGGACTGCCCAAGTCGGGAAAGCAGTCTGACATAGTTGTACTTGCAGAGTCATATCTAGCAGCCAAAAGCCCAGACTCCGCCATCACCATGTCCTGTGGACCCCATGAAGCATCATGGCTTCAGATCAAACAAGGGCAAAGAAACATTCTGGCACCTACCTAAGCCCCCCTCCATACTGAAGGAAATACCAAAGAGAAGCAAGAAATATACAGTGGGTGGAGACTGTCCATCAAGTGGCTCAGTAGTACCACCAATGACTGTGCTGGTTGAATCCTGAAGTCATAACTGCCAGACTGGGTCTGGGTCAGGTGGGGAGGGAACCAAAATAAAGAAATAACCTACTTGAGCATCTCCTCACCAACCTACCAATTGCAGACACGTCTGCCCATGATAGCAGTACTAGGAGTGACCACAGCACAGTCCTCGTGTAATGTAGGACAGCCCGAAGCAAACATGAGGCAAGGTACTGTGGGCAAACAACAGCAGAATTGTAGACCACAGTTTGTAACTGCAAGGCCTGACACATCCCTCACTCCTACATCACCATTAACCTTGATTCAATGGTGAGTGTAGAAGGGCATGCCAGGAGTAGGACCAGGCATACCTGACAATGAGGCACCAATCTAGTGAAGTTACAACAAAGTGCAGCAATCTATAAAAAACTAAACAATCCCACAGCTAACAGATCATACCACATCCAGTCAAGCATGATAATAGACAATCAGGAAACTAACCAGTGGTGAAGGCACCATGAACATTCCCATCCTCAACCATGACGGCACACAGCTAGAGACAAAGCTTGTGTTTGCTGCATCTTCAGCCAAAGGTGCCCACATAACACTATTGGCAACAATCCTACTTGCCATCTCCCGAGGTCCCTACCATCAAAGATACCATTATGCAGCCAAATCAGTTCACTCCATTTGACATAAAGAAGTTGAGCAAAGGCTACGGGCCCTGACAACATCCCAATTGTAGCGCTGAAGACCTGTGCACCAGAACTAGCCAGCTCCCTTGCGAAGTTAATCCAGTATGCCATTATATATCAGTGCCCAGATATGTTCAATCCACAAAACGAAGGACAAATCTAACCCGGCCAAATTACTGTCCCATCAGCTAGCCAATCATCAGTGATGAATGAGTCCTCAATACTGCCATGAAGTGACAACTACTCTCCAATAATTCGCTTGTGGATCCTTAGTTTGTTCCTCAGTTTGTGTTCCAACAGAATCATTCGGCTCCAGACCTCGTCATAGCCTTCATCTAGACATGGATGAGAGCTAAATGCCAGAGAAGAGGTGGATATGGCTGCCCTCAACATCAAGGCACCATTCAACCAAGAATGGCATCAAAAAGCCCTCGTAAACAGAGGTTAATGGGAAACTTTTCAGTGGCTGCAGTCATGCTCGACACAAAGGAGGATGGCTGTGGTTGTTGAAGGTCCATCACTGCAGACCCGAACCCATCTGTTCTTGGGGGTTAAAATTACTCTCTGTTTTAGAACTGCTAGGACAGGGCAAACCAAAAGTGCATCTATTATCCTTAAGAAAACTTAAATAAATTGTGATATTTCTCAACTCTCAACAAATTGGTTTTCAAGTTGCGAACTCTCTGAATCTCACCTGGAGCATGTATGGCACAGAGACTGTAGAGAAGGACAAGGCATGTAGATTATGGCCGCATTGTAACAGAGAAATAGGAATGTCAACACTTCAAACCTGTTTAATAAGTAAAGGAAAATTAATCTAACTTAAGAGCATAACAAAGCATAAATGCAAGATTCCAATTTTGCATTTTTTCCATGTCTAATGCAGTTTTCATAGCTGTTTGCTAATATTTAAAAATTAGTACAAACAATTTAATCTGTGACTAACCAAGATCCTGATAATCCCTTCTGTTATGGCTGCGGTAATGAGTGGTTCAAATGTAGCAGTGCTCCAAATAAATTAATAATTACTAATTCCCGACTCCCAAGTAAGTGGGACTGAGTAAGAAAATCTATCAGAACGCGTAGAAATGATCTTATTTATGGTTGAGTTTGTGGGGATGACGTAAAG
Source organism: Somniosus microcephalus (assembly GCF_052327205.1). Taxonomy (NCBI): domain Eukaryota; kingdom Metazoa; phylum Chordata; class Chondrichthyes; order Squaliformes; family Somniosidae; genus Somniosus; species Somniosus microcephalus. Next base: position 66,638 of record NW_028225685.1, on the reverse strand, counting down.
ATAATCAGCTGTGAGATCGACTTCGCTATTGAGAAGACCCAACGTTGCTTTGATTTTAACGGCTGCACAGCGTCAGTTTCAGTTCAACGGCTGAATGGGGTCAGTTTCATTTCTGGATGAAATCGGACTCGGCATCCCTATCAATTTATACTGCATCAATTTATCTTCATAAATCTATGATCAAAGGAATTCAATACTCCAGGATTTGCAATGAAAGTGGGGACTCTATTCAAATCACCCCGAGCCTTTTTTTTTTTAAAGCGGCAGTTGGATCAACGGTCTTTTGAATGGTGTCTTCACACTGAGCCTTTTGATCTACCAGAATTGACAGCGAGAATTATTTAACTTTTCACTCATTCAACTGATTTTTAAATTAACTTATAATTTATTAAAAAATCTTATTTTAATATAATTGATCCTGATTCTCAATTTGACATTTGAAAAATTAAGTTTCTCTACTACGACTTTTAGATTCAACCATGATTCCACAAGAAACTTCTAAACTACTGGAAATTCACACCTTGATGCTCTGTCCATCAAATATCTGGATCAGGACATCATTTGCTGTTGAATTACCCAACTATCACCTTATCAGACTTCTGACTTTTAAATCAACCAGCTGTTCTTTCAACTGCCTGAATCCTAAGCTCTGGAATTCCCTCTACTTCGACTTCTCTTTCCCCCTTTAAGACACTCCTTAAAACCTACCTCCTTGACAAAGTTTTGGTCATCTGCCCCAACATCTCCTTAAATGGCTCGGTGTCAAATTTTGTTTTTGATATCGCTCCTGTAAAGCACCTTGGAACGTTTTACTATGGTAAAGGCACCATATAAATGCAAGTAGTAGTTGTTGTTGCTGCAGAATCATTCAACTAATTATTCTGAATGATGGAACTAGCTGGATGAGCTGAATGCCTCGTCTCATTTCTATTGGAGATTATGCAAAAATTAGGCCATCATTTCCACCAAGCACTTTAGTACTTTGTGAAGATGAAACCACAACTGAGATCAGACAGTGCTGTGAACCCAAAACCAATCCGCAATCCATGCATTCATTTAGTTCTCACAAAAATCAAGTTTACTCAATTTAATTGTTTATCTAATGTGGTATAAATGAAGTGATAAACCAGAGTAAAATCTATACCCCAGTTGTGACACTGACCTTGACCTAACACACAACAATTCATGTGTGATTATAAACTTGAAGTGCCATAACCTACAGGGCTACGAACCAAGAGCTGGAAAGTGGGATTAGGCTGGATAGCTCTTTCAGCCGGCATAGATACGATGGGCCGAATGGCCTCCTTCTGTGCCGTAAATTTCTATGATTCTATGAAATCTCTTCACATGGTTCACGTCTTAGCAATTTAGCCAAACATCAAACATGGTATTGCTCCACAGATTTCAATTTCAAATAATACCTTAAACCCAACTCATTTTTGAGTTGGGAAATACTGTAGTAGACAACTGTTAGTGGTCATTTTAGGGAGGGATAAGTCACCTGAACCTACATGAATTATATTTAGTGAACAATCTTCAAAATGTAGACCTGCAAGAACCTATGTATATTTTGCAATGAGATCAGAGAAAAAAGCTTTTACTATATTCTCCTGAAATATTCTTTTAAAAAATGCACATACTGAATTTTATTTAAAACTGCCAATGATTTTTACAGTTGAATTTTAAAACTATAATACATTATTGATTCAGTTGTTACGGTTAATTACTTGTGCTACTTTACAAACTTTCAAATATCTGCAGCCTAATTAATATCTTACCTGTTTTGTGCTGTAAAGGTTTCCCTTTGAGAGTGAGGTCCAGTATATACAACTCTAGTCAAGCCATGTCGAGATAAAGCGCCTTCTGTAAGTGCCATAGAACCAAAACTAGAAGGCTAAAGCACCATTTGAAAAGGTTAATTAACAAAGTATACATCAAACAACAAAATCTGGAAATGGTGGAGATACAATTCTACTACATTTTTTGAAAAACAACTACGTTGTATGGTAATGTGCATAATGCAGCACATTGTAACATCAAAATATTGTGCCATGGAGTAGTGTTAATGAGAACGCAATCAGTCACCAATGCTGTGGAGAAGGACAACTGAAAAGGGGATCGTCAGTATTGCATAACGTCTCCGAGAGCTAATAAAATTACTTCTCAGTTGCCCTCTACAGTTTACACCACCACCAGATGTTTAGGCTAATTTGGTATTCCAAATACAGGTCTGATGATGCAATATATAGTGTTTGGTTTCTTAAATTACCTAAAATTCAGCTTTTGAAGACCATGTTTGAGCTCCCATTTTAAATATGGAATTAAATATTTTTCTATTTGACACTCATTAACAACATCAAGCAGAGATTTGCCTGGCTTCGCCTGACTGACTAGGTAGAGTAAATACTAATTTCATTTAAGCATCCTTAAACTAGTACCCAATGGGCATTGCCTGAGTGCCCACACACAATACTACCAATAAAAGCACTTACAATTACTAAATAAGGCAAGTGAATAGTTATTGTTCTGATGCACTCCAAAACCAGCATTTTCACTGCTTTGGGATTTCTAGTGCAAATTGATCGACTGTACTTGGACAGCAAATTGTGCTACACACAAATGTAAAAACTCAAAAGGATTTGTTGCTGAAAGTTGCATCACAACAAATCACTTGCTCTATCTCAAAGATGGGAAGAGGTCAATAAAGCACACTTGAGGAAAGCAAGGAATTGATAAATAATACATTTTGGAATCAGAAAAGAAATGGAATCAGAAAAGAAATGGAAAACAGGCGAGCTCTGATTAATATTTTGAGGAGCTTTCGAAATATAGAAGCTCAAGACAGGAGGATGATGAATATGATTCTAATTTTTGAAAATTGAAGGTATCAAGATTTTTGAGACCAGTTATTCTAACATGTGGATTAAAGAACATGCTCAAAAACATTTTATAGATCATTAACGCTGATTTAAAGAGTATCATGGCCTAAGGAATAGCTTCGTTTTAGAAGTTATTGGAGACACTAATTTAACATACTGAGGCCTAGAAATTCAAACGTGTAGGGGTGCAGGGAGGAATCCCTCTGTTTGAATGGATAGACCTGAGGCATACGTAATATTGGGCCTCAGGCTTCATGATCATTGAGCCAGCGAGCTGCAGACACCTAATGAATGTTTTGGGAACTCTTTCTCTCCCCCCCCACACCCCAACATTCTTCCTTACACCCGTCAACCATGTTCACACCCCATGTCCAATCATATGTGCTTTTCAGCAGAGCTTGCTGGATAGCATTCAGGAAGAGGAACCTTGACTGACCTTTAATTCCTCTCTAGTCCACAGATGCAAAGACAAATTGTAGCACCCCAACTGATACTCTGGGAATTGAATCTGGGATCATGTCAGGTTTTTATTTTAAATATTATGGCTTAGTAAGTTGCCATTACTCATTAGCCCATCAGAGGAAGAGTAAGGAAATAAGCTTGATAAGCCAAATAGCCTACTTTAAGGTCTTATGACTGTATTTTTGTGTTCCTCCAACACTGGCCTCTTGTGCATCCCCCAATTCCTTCACCCCACCATTGGCGGCTGTGCCTTCCGCTGTCTAGGCCCTAAGCTCTGGAATTCCTTCCCCCAAGCCCCTTTGTCTCTCCACCTTTCCTCCTTCAAGGCGCTGCTTAAAACCCACATCTCTGACCAAGCGTTTGGACATCTGTCCTATGATAATCTGTCCAAATGTTTCCTCCTTTGGCTCGGTGTCAGTTTTTGTCTGATTACACTCCTGTGAAGTGCCCTGGGATATTTTACTCCTGTGAAGTGCCCTGGGATATTTTACTCCTGTGAAGTGCCCTGGGATATTTTACTCCTGTGAAGTGCCCTGAGATATTTTACTATGTGAAGTGCCCTGGGATATTTTACTCCTGTGAAGTGCCCTGGGATATTTTACTCCTGTGAAGTGCCCTGAGATATTTTACTATGTGAAGTGCCCTGAGATATTTTACTCCTGTGAAGTGCCCTGGGATATTTTACTATGTGAAGTGCCCTGGGATATTTTACTCCTGTGAAGTGCCCTGGGATATTTTACTCCTGTGAAGTGCCCTGGGATATTTTACTCCTGTGAAGTGCCCTGGGATATTTTACTCCTGTGAAGTGCCCTGGGATATTTTACTCCTGTGAAGTGCCCTGAGATATTTTACTATGTGAAGTGCCCTGGGATATTTTACTCCTGTGAAGTGCCCTGGGATATTTTACTCCTGTGAAGTGCCCTGAGATATTTTACTATGTGAAGTGCCCTGAGATATTTTACTCCTGTGAAGTGCCCTGGGATATTTTACTATGTGAAGTGCCCTGGGATATTTTACTCCTGTGAAGTGCCCTGGGATATTTTACTCCTGTGAAGTGCCCTGGGATATTTTACTCCTGTGAAGTGCCCTGGGATATTTTACTCCTGTGAAGTGCCCTGGGATATTTTACTATGTGAAGTGCCCTGGGTTATTTTACTCCTGTGAAGTGCCCTGGGATATTTTACTCCTGTGAAGTGCCCTGGGATATTTTACTCCTGTGAAGTGCCCTGGGATATTTTACTCCTGTGAAGTGCCCTGGGATATTTTACTATGTGAAGTGCCCTGGGATATTTTACTCCTGTGAAGTGCCCTGGGATATTTTACTATGCGAAAAGCGCAGATGAAGGCATGGCCGCCGATGGCGGAACGATTTAAATCAGGGATGCGCAAGAGGACAGAATTGGAGGAGCACAGATATCTCAGTGGTTGTAGGGCTCGAGGAGGATACAGAGATAGGGAGGGGTGAGGCCATGGAGAGATCTGACAAGAAGGATTAAAATTTTTAAATCAAGGCGTTGCTTAACCGGGAGCTAATATAGATCAGCGAGCTCAGGGGTGATGGGTGAACGGGACTTGGTGCAGCCAAGTTTTGAACGACCTTAAGTTTATGAAGGGTGGAAGATGAGAGGCTGGCCAGGAGGGCGTTGGAATAATCAAGTCTAGAGGCAACTAAGGCAGGGTTTCAGCAGCAGATGACCTGAGGCAGGGACTGAGATGGGCACTGTTGCAAAGGTAGTCTTAGTGATGGCACGGATGTGTGGTTGGAAGCTCATTTCGGGGTGTAATATGACACCAAGGTTGCAAACAGTCTGGTTCAGCCTCAGACAGTTGCCAGGGAGAGGGATGGAGTTGGTGGCTAGGGAACAGATTTTGTGGCAGGGACCGAAGACAATGGCCTTGGTCTTCCCAATATTTAGTTGGAGCAAATTTCTGCTCTCAAAGTACTGGATGTAGGACAGGCAGTCTGACAATTTAGAGACAGTGGAGGGGTCAAGAGAGGTGGTGGTGAGGCAGAGCTCAATCAGCATGTTGTCAGCATACATGTGGAACCTGACTGTTTTCGGTGATGTCGCTGAGGGGAAGCATGTAGATGAGAAATTGGAGGGGGCCCAAGGATAGATCCTTGGGGGACACCGGAGGTAACTGTGTGGGAGCAGGAAGAGAAGCCTTTGCAGGTGATTCTCTGGCTCGACTGGATAGGTAACAATGGAACCAGGCGAGCACAGTCCCACACAGCTGGACGACGGAGGAGAGGTGCTGGAGCAGAACTGTGTGGTCAAACGTGTCAAAGACTGCAGACAGGTCGAGAAGGACAAGGAGAGTTAGTTTACTACTGTCACAGTCACATAGGATGCCATTTGTGACTTTGATAAGAACCATTTCAGTACTGTGGCAGGGGCAGAAACCTGATTGGAAGGATTCAAACATGGAGTGCTCATGGAAAGATGAGCACATATTTGGGAGGCAACAGCACATTCAAGAACTTTGGAGAGAAATGGGAGGTTGGAGATGGGGCGCTAGTTTGCAAGGATGGAGGAGTCACGGGTTGGTTTTTTTGAGGAGAGGGGTGATGACGACAGATTGGAAGGAGAGGAGGGACAGTACCTGAGGAGAGAGAGCTGTTAACAATATCAGCTAAAATGGGAGCCAGAAGGTGAAGTTGGGTGGTCAGCAGTTTATTAGGAGGGAGCAGGAAGTAGGTCTCATGGATCAGATGAACTCGGAGAGGGCAGAAGGGGAGATAGGAGAGAAACATGTGAGTTCAGGGCTAGGGCAGGGGGGAACCTTAGGGGAAGTTTGGCCTGGTGGGCTTGGGGAAGGGAGGGAAGCGACAGAGGCAGCTCAACGGATTGGCTCACTCTTAGTGACAAAGAAGTCCATGGCAGTAAACGGGGAAGAGAGGGGAGACAATAGGAGGGAGTCCAGAGTTAAAGTCAGAGATCCAGTGGTGGGATAAAGTTGACGTAGGTACGGCGGAGTCAGCATGTACTGTTTATGACCAATTTGTTTCCATATTTTAGATAAGCTTCTCCATTGAGACACTCATTTACTTATTCCATTTGGTGGCATATGCTTTTGTGCTATATGCCAGAGTTCTTGAAAGGAGGGATATGGTTGGGAGGGCAGGGAAGGGAAATAAATTAGTTCCATTGCTAAGGGGTCCAAGACAGTGCTGCATAGCAATCCTACAGTTGCACCCACTCAAAATAAAATTGACTTGAGTTGCACATTTATTCTAATTTCAGTCTACTTTACAGCTAACCACAAAAAAAAATGGATGGTAGAATAGGGGCATCTATTTATATAGCAACAGAATGGATTTGCATTGCAAAATACTACATAAAAGGCATTTTAAATATAGCTCTTATTTGCAAAAACAATTTACTCAAAACAAAGAGATCCTGTTTAGATGCAAAAAACTCCTCCAGTATTAAAATTAAAAGCACTTTCACCTTTGTGTGTTTCGGCAATCACAAAAATATAATTACAAACAAGACTACTACAAATGGTTGCTGCAGCACCTTAAAGAAAGTAATAAAATAGAATACACTAAAATAGGCCTCTTACCTCATGATACACTGAAGGTTTTGAAAGAGATGGGATTGTAAAAGACTGCACTTTGCTACATCCATCTTTATCTACAATTTCCTGGAAAGCAATTCTAAACTTTAATCTTTGATTTAGACAACAATTTGGTGTTTAAACAAAACAGCAAGTAAATAAACAAACCATTTGTTCAGGGATGTATTTTACCCCCTTAATGAGTGATCTGGTTTAAACATAATGGCCCAGAATTTGCTGCCAAAATAATGACAAGTTTAATGCACACGCCGCTATAAATGTGTAAATCATCCAGCAACTTGTGGGGAGGAAGAGATACCTCATGAATTGTGAATCGCCACAGGTTTCTGGACGAATTGCACCACTCCACCGTTAGCCTTGTGAAAATGGCAGTTCGTCCTTAAACTCCCTGTGAGTTTCATGAAGTTTCTGATTTTGCATATTAAAATGACTATTAAACTCACCACAGAAAGTTAAGTCTAGTAATTAATAGCACAAGCTCCCTTTAAACAATGTGATAATTGTTAATGACTGCCATTCAATGTCTCTGGCCCAGAAAGTGAACAATTTAAACTGTGGAGTCTCATTCTTTCAGGTAGTGGATTTTAAAAATGTTAAATTTTAAAATTTCTCTTACTTTTCCTTTCTCTCTCTCTGTATCCAATCTTTCTTTCCCTCTCTATTTATCCTACTGTACCTGATTTGACATTGATATTGTAGTGTATGTAACCTGTACTACCTTAAGAGGATACCTTCAGGTGATGGACTACTTTTTGATGGCTCCTGTACATTGTAGTACCGGTGGTGACCACACCGGTATATAAACCCTGCGGAGCAAAGTGTACCTCAGTTCCGCCCTGACCCTCAATCACTAAAGACCTGTTTACTTACTTCTGTAGTCTGTGTCCTGTTATTCAGTATAACTGCATTGTAAACACAGACTCAACAGTGGCGACGAGTCTGATCTTACCTAGCGGCAGTTTTGCATCCAAGGAAGCTTCGTCCTCAGAAACGGGCGTCGAAAAAGGGCATCCGCCCTCAACATCCTGCTGAGCACTGCATCGCACGGGAGGCCATCGGGAACCCTGGTTGGTTTTCTGGCCACGAAGTCCAACATCAGTGATCATCCCTTCTACGACAGCGGCGGGTAAGCCCGATCGAGCGGCACGGGGGGGAAGTCGGCCGAGTTGTCAGTGGGAGAAGGGGAGGGAAAACGACGAAAAGGGCGGAGAACACGACCGCAGCCGGTGTCAGGGGCCGGACTGTAATCGGGGCAGAGATGCGCAGCAGCCAGAAAAGCGTTTATGGCCACAAAGACCGTGGGAGCGGCAGGGCAACAAGAGCAGCAGCGCAAGGAAAATAAAGGACCGCTGGGAGGCGTGGACGGCAATAGCGTGGGAATCGCCATCTTGAATCGGCGGGGGAAGACGACAAGCGCGGGAAAAGCCGCCATCTTAAATTTAAAAAAATCATATTAAATAATATCCGAAGGGAAAGGAGAAACTCAGCAAGGATGCCAAAAACAGGTAACATCACTGCTTTTGATAACGATGTGGAAGATTGGGCCACTTATGTGGAATGCATTGAAGTTTACTGTACAACAAATGAGGTACCGGATGATAAGAAAGCACTAACCCTATTAAACTCAATGGGTGCGAAGACGTACGGGTTATTAAGGAACCTTGTAACCCCAGACAAACCGGTAGGGAAGAGTTTTGTGGATATTGTTACTATCCTGCAAGAGCATTTAAACCCCACGCCGCTGCTGATAGCGGAACGATTTAAATTCTACAAAAGAATTCAACTTAAAGAAGAAAGCAACGCTGAATTCCTAACAGAACTGCGCAAGTTATCAAAGTACTGCCAGTTCGGAACAGGACTAGCAGACGTACTGAGAGATAAATTTGTGTGTGGGCTCCTGAGGGAAGGAACCCAGAAGCGACTGCTAGAGGAAAAGGATCTTACGCTGGACAAAGCTTTCAGCATTGCAGCATCCCACGAGGCAGCAGCACGGGGCGCTGCAGAGATACAGCAAAGGCCACTGGAATTCAGCACCAAGGAAATGGCATTGGGCGCAGTAAAGTGCTATCGTTGCGGAAGGACAACGCATGACCAGAACCAGTGCTGGTTCAAAGACAAAGAATGCAGGCAATGTGGCAAACTTGGTCACATAGCGAGAGTATGCCGGTCAGGAAAGAAGACCAGCAGCAAAAAGTCACCGCAGGAGATGTACAAAAAAGTACACAAGGTGACAGAGAACAGTTCGGATGAACAGAAGACGGATTCAGACTCCAGCAGTAAGGAACTGGGTTGTCTGAAAATACATAATGTGGGTAACACAGCAGACCACCAAACTATCTGGGTCATGCTCCGGATAGCAGGAGTCCAAGTGAAGATGGAATTGGACACAGGGTCGGCATTAACGGTCATGAATAAGCAAGATTACAAAAGGTTATTCTCGCACATTCCCCTGAGGGATACGGAGATTGTATTGAAAACATACACGGGGCAAATAGTATACCCCAAAGGAAAGATAAAAGTAAATGTGGTCTACAATGGTAAAGAAAGTCAGAAAATGGACTTGTGTTACCTGATGGAGGTCCGCCACTACTGGGATGGGAATGGATCCGGAGAATAAATGTGGACTGGCATTCCATACAAGCACTGACTGTGGATGCCTGTAAGGAGGACGACGTCAAACCTAAACGACTGTCCAAAATCTTAGACGATGCTAAGGAGGTGTTCCAACAGGGACTTGGAACACTGAAAGGAATTACGGAAACCATCAAGGTTGAAGAACATGCAAACCAAAAATTTTTCAAAGCCAGACCGGTATGCGATACGACCTGTGGAAGCAGAGCTGGAAGGGCTAGAACGTTCAGGGGTACTGTCCAAGGTGGACTGGAACGAATGGGCTACACCCATTGTTCCTGTCATGAAGCGTTCGTTGAGCAACAAGCCGGGGGAACCTGGGAAGGTTCGCATCTGTGGCGATTTCAAGATCACTGTTAATCCAGTTCTTCACACGGTGCAATATCCGCTTCCGCGGATTGAAGATATCTTCGCTTCGCTGTCTGGCGGGAAACACTTCACCAAGATAGACCTGGCGCAGGTGTACCTACAGATGGAAGTTGATGAAGCGTCACGTCAGTATCTCACGATCAACACACATAAGGGCTTATATCGGTATAATAGGCTGGTTTTTGGAGTGGCATCGGCTCCAGCAATTTGGCAAAGGGCCATGGAGCAGGTATTGCAGGGAATCCCAGGCACACAGTGCTACCTGGATGACATCCTGATTACAGGAGATAACGATAAGGATCACCTCGCGAATTTGGAGCAGGTGCTCATCAGATTGAAAGAATATGGGCTAAGAGCTAATCGCCAGAAATGCGAGTTCTTTCAAAAGCGAATCTCGTACTGCGGCCACGTCATTGATCAGGAGGGGCTCCATAAGTCACCTGACAAAATCGAAGCTGTTGTCAAAGCTCCAGCACCGGAAAATGTATCCCAGTTGAGGTCGTTCCTCGGGTTGGTTAACTATTACCACAAGTTTCTTCCAAATTTATCCACGGTGTTACACCCGCTAAACACTCTTTTGCAAATGGGAATACCATGGAAGTGGAGCGATGATTGTAAGCGGGCTTTTCAAAAGAGCAAGGCACTGATCACCTCTAAGGAAGTGTTGGCTCACTTTAACCCAACGCTGCCTATTCGCTTAGCTTGTGATGCTTCTCCATATGGTATCGGGGCAGTGCTCTCACATAAGTTTCCAGATGGCTCGGAAAGGCCAGTCGCTTTCGCATCCAGATCATTGACCTCCGCTGAGCGCAACTATGCTCAGATAGATAGGGAGGCTCTCAGCCTCGTGTGGGGAGTTAAGAAATTTAACCATTACCTGCAATGCCAAAAGTTTACACTGCTGACAGATCACCAGCCGTTGGTTTCCATTTTCAACCCTAAGAAGGGTGTTCCGGTAATGACGGCGCAGAGGCTTCAGAGATGGTCCCTTTTTCTAGGGGCACATCAATATGATACTGAATTCAAAGGTACAAAGCAACATGGTAATGCTGATGGGCTGTCGCGCCTGCCACGACCTACAGCGGAAGAGGCACCGGCAGTTGACCCAGTCGAGATATTTCACTCGACCATCATCGAATGCTTACCAGTCACCAATGCAGGTATTGAGAGACCCGAAATGACCCGACACTGTCTCGGGTCTACGACTTGACAGTGAAGGGATGGCCAGCACATGGCGAACCACTGTTACCAGCATTCTCAGCCAGACGAGAACAGCTGTCCGTATGTCAAGGAACATTGATGTATGGAACAAGGGTGATTATTCCTCCTAAATTAAGGGAGAGAGTTCTAAAAGAATTGCACGAAGGTCATCTGGGGGGAGTCAAGATGAAAAGCCTTGCTAGGGCTTATGTGTGGTGGCCAGGTATCGACAAACAAATAGAGGATCTGACTAAAAGCTGCTCAGGGTGCCAAAAAGTTCAGAACGCACCTCCAATTGCACCGCTGCATCCGTGGGAATGGCCTTATCGACTTTGCAGGTCCATTGATGGATTCCATGTTTTTGATAGCAGTAGACGCACATTCTAAATGGCCAGAAGTGATTAAGATGTCGACCACTACCTCCGAGAAGACGATTGCAGTTCTAAGAACCATATTTGCAAGGAATGGATTGCCGGAGCAAATATGTTCAGACAACGGACCACAGTTCATGTCAGAAGAATTCCAGAAATTCATGAAAAAGAATGGGGTGAAACACTATACATCTGCCCCATATCACCCGGCTACAAATGGGTTGGCCGAGAGATTTGTACAAACGTTCAAAAAGGCGATAAAGGCCATGAGTGAAGATCATATTCCACTACAACACAAGGTGGACAATTTCCTAATGGCGTATCGAAACGCCACGCATGCAGTGACAAATCAAAGCCCTGCCATAATGTTCTATAACAGAAGGTTGCGGTCCCGGTTGGATTTGTTAAAACCCAATGTGCGACAGGAAGTCGAAAACAAGCAATTCCAGCATGTAAATAAAAAGGCCATTCATAGTTTTGAAATAGGACAACCAGTGTTGGCCAGGGACTATAGGGATGATAAATGGCAACCTGGGACAATTCGTGCACGACAAGGACCCTTGATGTACACGGTAGACGCTGGAGAGAACGTAATACGACGTCATGCTGACCAACTTGTGGAATCGAGAACAAGGGTCGACCCCATGTTTACGGCAGAGACACCAGTTGAAGAACTTATTGAGCCTGTAGCATCTACCTCAGACTCGAACGTATTGGATGATGTTAAATCCATAGGAGATCAAGTGGATGAGTCACCCCAGCAATGGGAACCAGAGATCCCTGAAAGGCGTTATCCGGGCCGGATCAGGAGGCCTCCTCAGAGACTGAATCTTTGAACAGTTCTCGTGTGTAAATTGTATATATGTTATCCATGTAGTGTATTAATTTGGGGTGTCCACTGTTAAGCTAAAAGGGGAGGAATTGTAGTGTATGTAACCTGTACTACCTTAAGAGGATACCTTAAGGTGATGGACTACTTTTTGATGGCTCCTGTACATTGTAGTACCGGTGGTGACCACACCGGTATATAAACCCTGCGGAGCAAAGTGTACCTCAGTTCCGCCCTGACCCTCAATCACTAAAGACCTGTTTACTTACTTCTGTAGTCTGTGTCCTGTTATTCAGTATAACTGCATTGTAAACACAGACTCAACAGAATCCACCTGCTCCAATTTACCCTCCTTCTCACTCCTTTCTCTTATTTCTCAATCTTTAACTCTCATTGGTTAAGGAGATACACGGTTGGTCCTGCTGCTCATTAAAGGTCCCAGATGCCCTGGCCACGTTATCAGCTTACACTTCCAGCAATTTACAGGCCAAAAAATTTTGGGCTGAAGGGTGCAGGAAAAAGTCTAACTAACCGGGCAAGTCACGAGATGCCCTGCTCCAGCAAATTCCAGCCGAGTGGCCCGTAAATTGCTGGAAGTGCAAGCTGATAACAGCAGTGAGGTCAACAGGGCATCTAGGACCTTGATGAATGACAGGACCATCAATGTATCTCCTTAACCAATGAACCTTAAGGATAGAAAAAGAAACAGATGAAACAGAGAAATAGGAGAAAATAAAAAGAAAGATTAGATTGAAAGAGAGAAAGAGACAGAGGTAAAGTGAGAAAAAATTTAAACATTTTAAATTTTAAAAACCTCCATGAACAATTTACTAGCTGCAGGAATGAGATTCCACAATTTCAATTGTTCCTTTCTGGGCTGAAGAAGTTGAGTGGCATTTCTGGAACATAAATCGCATCATTAAAAGGGTCCTTACATCATTAAGTACCAGCCCTAACTTTCTGTGGCAAGTTTAATTAATTTTAACAGCGTAAATTGAAACTCATGGGGAGGTTGATGGTGAGTTCCCGTTGTCGCAAAACCAATGGCAAATAGTCTAGTAATTTGTGGTGATTGCAACCCACGGCGTATCTCTTCCTCGCCACAAATTGCTGGTTATTTACATACTAATAATAATGGCATGCGCATTAAACTCACTTATTTTGCTAGCAAATTCTGGCCCAAAATGCAATAGGCAGCGTTAAACATGAACTTTTGGCAACTAAGACTGCAGTTTTATTCCAAGAACTGTGAGTCATAGCATGTTATGATAACCCATGAATTCTGCTTTATTTTGCAGAATAATGTAGAAACACCAGATTTGAGCTACTTCAGTTTTAAAGTCTATCATGTACACTATCTGCTTATTGAAATACTCCCGAAACAAGCGCTCTACTCGGAGCTCTGGCACGGCAAGAGAGCCCAGGTGGGCAGAGGAAACGCTTCAAGGACACCCTCAAAGCCTCCTTGAAAAAGTGTAACATCCCCACCGACACTTGGGAATCCCTGGCCCAAGACCGCACAAAGTGGAGGAGAAGCATCCGGGAAGGCGCCGAACACCTCGAGTCTCTTCGCCGGGAGCAAGCAGAAGCCAAGCGCAGGCAGCGCAAGGAACGCACGTCAACCCAAGCGCCCCACCCACCCACCCCTTCAACCACCGTCTGCCCCACCTGTGACAGAGACTGTAGGTCCCACATTGGACTCATCAGTCACCTGTGAACTCATTTTTAATGTGGAAGCAAGTTATCCTCGGTTCCAAGGGACTGCCTAAGAAGATTGAAATACACAAGTTCACAAATAAACTCAATGAATTGTTTACACATAAAGGCTGATTTTACAAAGGCAGCACTGATGTGGAATTGGATAGCATATTGGCAAATCGTGGGCACGCTACCCACGGTTTTCTGTCCATTAATCATTGCCTGCAATTTTATGACATGTGACTAGCAGTCCAGACTCTGTGCCAGTAACGTCCATGTGTAGAAATTGGCCTATAGTCCCTAGCCATCTTCCCTTCTAGAAGGAATTTGATAACTGTACAGAAGCTGATTTACTTGTCCCTTTCTTCAAAAAAACATATTATGGCAGATTAATAAAAATGCTCCTTTGGATGTCAATCTCTTTTGCATAGATATCATTTACCTCCAATTTTGGATTGCATTGAATTTGGATAGAGAACTTGCAATTATATAGCACCTTTTCAAGATGTCCCAGAGCCAATGAGCTACTATTTTTTTTTTTAGCATAGTCACTGTGTTATATAGGTGAAGTTATTATTAAAAGATATGTCAAACAGAATGCAAAGGACTATGGTGACCCTAAATATATCTAAACAAAGTTGAAATGACTTGTACATTGCCCTGAGCTCTTAAAATAAATTTGGTTACTGAATTACAATTTTATGGCAAACCATTTATTACATACCAAGTTGTAGATGCCCAAGAGGAGTGCCTCAATGCAGCCACTGCTGTGCGTATCTCTTGTTGCTATGACTGAAAGGTAGCTCCATACGAGTTCAGGAAGAAACTGTAATGTGAATCTCTTCAGCGCGACCTCGCCACTGCGATAAAATTCAAACAACTGGTGGCAAACTGGCTCCAGCAACTAAAATTAAAATCAAGATGTGAAAGTGTTGCCAGAAAATATAAATATAATTTTATAAATAAGCTGAAGGAGGACATAAAACATAAAATCTACATCAATGCTATGTTAAAAACTACAAACCTGACTGCTCTCATTCATCTTGCAGAACCTTGGCATCCGCTTACATTGGGAGGCTGTTCTGAGGCCTATCCTGAAAGCTCCACTCGTTAAAAGAGCAGCTGGTGTAGTCTCATGGTGGAGGGGCTATTTACAAGGTTTGGCACCACCATAAAGATCGCCCTAAGTCCTACCTAATTTGCTTATCTCGCAAACATGTTGCGGGACATCCTGACCTTTAAAAGTTTGTTGCGAATGTTTTGGAAAAACAAAAATCGCAATGCGAACCAGATTACTTGTAGCTTAAACCTATTTAGATGTCAAGAGCTGTACAGTTGGGTTCATGTTTCTTCAAGCTAGTTGTCCCACTCTAAGGGAAACAGTCAAATGCCAGAAATGGGAACAAACTGTTATCAAATTCCATACAGCATTCTTTGTTGGAAAACATCATCTTGGATTGTTAGCTACATCCTGTTGGAGCTAGACTTAATGGGATGCATGTTAATGAATAGGTTTAGACGCAGTATATTCATGTAGGGCTTTGCATCACACACTACAAAAATGGCCCCTGATGTCCTGGTGATAAATTAGAGGATAGGGAAAAAAACAATGAGAGAGAGCCCAAAGTTAAAGTCTGAGGTTTAGTGATGGGGTGAAGTTGTCCTGCATAACTTGCATTTATTTAATACCTTTAATGTAGAAAAACATCCCAAACTGCTTCAGAGGCACATGAGCAACAATGAATGTCAAGTCAGAAGAGGAAAGATTAAGAAGGGTGACCAGAAGCTTGGTCAAAGATGTGGCTTTTAAGGAGGGTCTTAAAGGAGACAGAAGTGAAGAGGCTGAAGGATTTAGGGAATGAAATCCAGAGCATGGGGCCTAGGTAACTGAAGAATTAAGCAGAATTGGATCCGAAGTGAGCTCCATTATACTTTTATTCCTACCTCACTATGTGGGTCACAGATGACGGTGTATAATTCCGAAACCAGAGTACTCTTGCCTTTTAAATTTGAAGCATAGCTGGATACAGAGGTCTCAGGCAGTGTCTGAATTAAAAATAAAAAAGTGAATACATTTTAAAACTACAATATAAATTGCCCCACATTTTAAAATATACATCCATTACCACTTGTAATTTTCAAAAATTAAAAATCCATTTGAATATTTTTCTTTCAACAGTAAGGGTTCTTGACAGAATGGCCTTGGAGGATTTACTTATGCCCCATTTATAGTCACATCCTGTTGTGGCAGATCTAAAACAAAATCTGGTTTCATCACGATTCCACCCAAAGCAGACCACCAGTAAGAGCAAGTTTGCTGGAGGCTGCTCTTGTTTGCTACCAGGAAACTTGGTAGTATCTTTACTTACAACTTACATCTAGACAGTGGGAAAAATTTAGTCATTGTAAACATTGCATTATACTGATAATGATTTGCATCATGCACTAGCATACAATCAAAGAAATCAAAACAATTTAAAATTACTTAAATTGCTTCTGGATTAATGGCCATATCTGAAATTTCGCACATTGAGGGGACTCATTAATTCCTTCAATTAAGTTTGCTTAACCAAATGATGAACGTTGAGGATATAAAAGAGTCAAAAAATGAACATTGCTATTGGTAACTTTTTTTTATAAATGGAGGGAAAAAGCAGTGTGATGCCCCAACCTTCCAAACAACATGTTTTTTTAAATTTATTCATTCATGGGATGTGGGCATCACTGGCAAGGCCAGTATTTATTGCCCATCTCGAATTGTCCTCGAGAAGGTGGTGGTGAACCACCTTCTTGAATGGCTACCGTCCATGTGGTGAAGGTGATCCCACAGTACTGTTAGGTAGGGAGCTCCAGAGTTTTGACCCAGTGACAATGAAGGAACAGCGATACATTTCCAAGTCAGGATGATGTGTGACTTGGAGGGGAACTTGGGAGGTGGTAGTGTTCCCATGATTGGCCTGCTGCACTTGTCCTTCTGGGTGGTAGAGGTCGCGGGTTTGGGAGGTGCTGCAGAAGAAGCCTCGGCAAGTTGCTGCAGTGCACTTGTAGATGGTACACATTGCAGACATGGTGGCCGGTGGAGGAGGAAGTGAATGTTTAAGGTGGTGGATGGGGTGCCAATCAAGCAGGCTGCTTTGTCCTGGACAGTGTCAAGCTTCTTGAGTGTTGTTGGAGCTGCACTCATCTGGGCAGGTGGAGAGCATTTCATCACACTCCTGACTTATGCCTTGTAGATGGTGGAAAGGCTTTGGGGGTGTCAAGAGGTGAGGCACTCTCCACAGAATACTCAGCTTCTGGCCTGCTCTTGTAGTCACAGTATTTATGTGGCTTGTCCAGTTAGGTTTCGGGTCAATGGTGACCCCCAGGATACTGATGGTGGGGGATTAGACGATGGTAATGTCAACATGATTCTAGTTAAAATGGAAGGTAGCCCAAACTGAAAAAAATGATGTACTCCGATGTTTTAGGATCTAGTCCATGTTTCTGAGCAACTGACAAAAGCAAGTAACTACACCAACATCAATCAAGTCATCTCCCAAACAAAGAGCAATTGTGGAGAGGCACAAGAACATCATGCACAATCAGCTAAACCAAAATAGGGTGATGCACTGCGACTTTAATCCACTCCCAACTGCAGGTCACAGACTGCACCTCCACTGCTCTAGCTGCAGACCTTGGGCCACAATATGCTCCCTCCCAGCCCACTCCCCAGCCTCATACCTCGGGACCTCATCACTCCTTCTCCTTCCTCATTTAGTGTTAAAGCAGTTCGCAAATGTGCCAATGCTGATCAGAACCGTGGGTCTAGATCCACAACATCATCAGGAAGATCATCCCGTGCAGGATAAGGGCACCTCCCAGGGCAGCCCTTGGCCCTTGACCCTACCCCATTCCCATCACATCTCCATACTTTATTTCCTGACCCAATTCTGGCCAATTTCTCATGTATGTATTACAAGAGCAGTCGGACAGCCTCTCCACCCGACTCCAGTAAACACCTCTCACCCAGTTGGCTGCCATTTCAATTCATGCCCTGTACTTGAAAAAAGGTTAAAAAGATACAAATTCAGTAAATCATCAAAAGAAACATATAGGGGAGGCGTACAGAGACAGTGGGAACTATACAGAGGTGAGACAAAGGAAACAAGAGACTTACAAAAAAGAGAGGGGGGGGGAGAGAGGGAAAGAAGAGAGGGAGGGTGGTGGAAAGGAGATAGGGTGGTATACAAACAAATGAGGGAACAAGCATCTGCACATGCGAGAGAGAAGCAAAGACAGAAACTGTGTGAAAACCAGAGAAAGAGAGAATGAAAAACAGAAGGTGACACAGAAAAGTAGAAAGTGAGAGATACTAAAGAAATTTCTGTAGTGTATCCTGCTTCTTAACTTTAGTAAAATCTTGGTGGTCAATCCAGCTAATCAATGGCATCTTTTTTTCTCTTCCTCCAATGAGATGACTGCAGCAGCATCATGCCCAACCATAGTTGAGCCAGCTCCCAAGCAATGTAGGAGTAACAGATTTGCCAATCTACTTGACACAGAAATAAGATTAACTGGTTTAAAATAAACTTTAAAACAAGGAACTTTGAGAGTAATAAGGAAACTTTTTTAAAAAATTACTTTAAAAATTCTGGATTTATCAAAAAGGCAAAAAATACTAAAACTGTAGAATACTTACATGACGTGTCAGCCTTGGCTCACTGGTACATAAGAACAAATGATTTTTTAGATGAAAAAAGACCAATGACCATCTGGTTCATCTTCAACCATCCCGATAATCGCATGATACAACAATAATGAAGTTGTTAACTAATCATAGCAATCAATTTCTATCAACTAGTCTACAAAGACCCAGACATGAGGTGAGGAAAACCCCAGCTGTGGTAAGCTTTGGGAACCATAGGTGCAAAGTCATCTGTTCCTCCCATCCTTACTATAGATCATGTCTCAAATTACTTGTACATTATTTCAAAAAATGATGTGGTGAAAGAAATCTAATTTGCATTTGAACGAATTAATACCATTTACTTCCACCGTCTCCCAAAGAAGTCTTCCATATAATGACCACTCGTTTACTGAAACAATGTTTCTGCAGATTTGTTTTGAACTTACCCCCCTTCAAGCACATGCTGTGTCCTCTGGTTCTACTGTTCTGGACAAGGTGAAACAGTTCATCATGGTCTACATTATCTAATTCCTTTAGAATCCTAAAAATAGCAATCATATAATCTTCTCTTTTCCAGTGAGAACATGCCCAATTTACATAATCGCTCTTCTATTACTGGATATATCCTTTTTACTCAGGAACTTGTCAAGTTCCCTATTAAAAGAACTGTTACTAATACATACACAACGCACGTTTAGGTAATACTTCCTGCCCAACTCTGGCTACAAGTTTTTTACGCCGACCTTCTTGTCTTAACCATCTTAAATAACCTATCTAATTCACCATTTAAAAAACCTCAATTACATCCCCTCTTAGCCTGTACTTCTCGAACATAACTTTTCAAGCATACCCGCATAACTAAAAGCCCGTCGGCTATGCATTATTCTATTGACTCTCCTCTGCACCTTCTCTAGAGCCTCGATATCCTTCGTCACTTAATGGACCAAAACTGGACATAATGCTCCAAGTGCAGAATCAAAGTCTTGTATAGCCTAAGTGTATACTCAATGGCCCTAGCAATCCAACATAAAATCATATTTACTTTCCCTAGAGCACCTCACACTGCTTGCGCCCCTTTAATGAGTGATCTACTATTACCTCAAGGACTCGTTCTTGATCCATTACCCTCAACGCGTACCACTGCATGGTGTAAACCTAGCTGGGATTTCCTATCACCAAAAGCAGGAAACTGTATTTGTCCACATTAAAAGGACATGTTGCACAAACAGGCCCATTTGCCTAATTTATCTAAATTGGCCTACAACCTATTGATTTGTTCTAAATTACTCATCCTCATGGTTTCACATTAAAAAAAAAAGTTGTAAGTGTCAGCTTGGCTCAGCGGTAGGTTGTGGGTCACTACAGACTGGAGCACATAATCTAAACTGACAATTCAATGCAGTACTGAGGGTGTGCAGAGATTTTGTCTTTCAGATGAGAATCTAAACAGAGGTCTCATCAGCCTGCTCTGGCAGGACATAAAAGATCCCATGGTAGCAATGTTCCTATTAAGCTGCACGGTGCAGCAGTCTGAAGGTCCTGCACGATAATTTGAATGGGCCGTGCACCGAAATTTTTTTTGCAGGAACATTGCATGGCAGTTTTCATAGAAAAGCAGGGGCGTTCTCCCAGTGTCCTGGCCAACATTTATCCCTCAAACAATAAAACAGATTAACTGGCCGTTTATCTCATGTGCTATTGTGGGATCTTGTTGTGCAAATTGGCTGCAGCTCATTTTTTGCTCTCATCTAAATGAACGAAAATGAACAACAGGCCTAGTGGAGCTCCAGATCCAATTCTGAACAACTCCCATTAATGACAACATTCTGCAAAAGTCCGATCACCTCAGAGAATGGAGTAATGGACTGCAACAGTTGTGCTCCTTTTGGCATTTCCATTGGGCTGTTTTACACACGATAACAACTAGAAATTAAATCTTAGCAAGATAAAATTTGGATCTATTGACATCTTAAACATGCTGCTCTGTAACTAAGCTATCTTTAGCTCAACTAATTACTAATCAAAAGTAATTCCTCCCTTCCTCTTAGGCCGTTTCCCATTCTGTATCTAGTAAAGAAAGCAGCCTCCATTTCAAGTTCAAGTTACTTGATACTACACAAAGACAGAATTCCTATTATTTTTGCAAGTATGTATATTCTTCAGAATGGCCCATTGAGAAAAACATGAGACAGCCGCTGCAGAGATGATATGGGTTTCAACCCTAGATTCTGGAGAATCTACAGATATAGCAGTACTTTAGAATCATAGAAACTTACAGCGTAGGAGGCCGCCATTCGGCCCGTCGTGCCTATGCTGGCTCTTTGAAAGAACAGTCATGCTTAGCCCCACACTCAAGCTTTTTGTCCGCCACCACCACAACTATTTATATAGCTTCTTTAACATAGTAAATGTCCCAAGGCGCGGCCTAGGAGCGTTAGAAAGCAAAATTTGACACTGAGCACATAAGGAAATATTAGGGCAGATGACCAAAAGCTTGGTCAAAGAGGTAGGAGCATCTTGAAGGAGGAGAGGTAGAGAGGTTTAGGGAGGGAATTCCAGAGCTTAGGGCATTGGTAGTTGAAGGCACGGCCACCAATGGTGGAGTGATTAAAATCGGAGATGATCAGGGGCCAGAATTGGAGGAGCGCAGATTTCTCAGAGGTTTGTAGTGCTGGAGGAGATTAGAGAGATAGGGAGGGGCGAGGCCATGGAGGGATTTGAAAACAAGGATTAGAATTTTAAAATCGAGGTATTGCTTAACCGGGAGCCAATGTAAGTCAGCGAGCACAGGAATGATGGGTGAGCAGGAATTGGTGCGAGTTAGGACACGGGAAGCAGAGTTTTGAATGACCTCAAGTTTGCAGAGGGAAGCAAGTGGGAGGCTGGCCAGGAGTGTATTTGAATAATATAGTCCAGAGGTAATAAAGGCATGGATGAGGGTTTCAGTAGATGAGTGGAGTCAGGCGATGTTATGGAGGTGGAAATAAGCGGGCTTAGAGATGGCAGGGATATGTGGTCGGAAGCCCAAGAATTCAACCAACTTAGACACTATAGAATCATAGAAAGTTACAGCACGGAAGGAGGCCATTTCGGCCCATTGTGTCCGCGCCGGCCAACAAAGAGCTATCCAGTCTAATCCCACTTCCCAGCTCTTGGTCCATAGCCCTGCAGGTTAGAGCATCCCAAGTGCACATCCAAGTACTTTTTAAATGTGGTTAGGGTTTCTGCCTCTACCACCCTTTCAGGCAGAGAGTTCCAGACCCCCCACAACCCTCTGGGTGAAGAAATTTCCCCTCAAATCCCCTCTAAACTTTCCCCCAATTACTTTAAATCAGTTCCCCCTGGTTTTTGATCCCTCTTCTAAGGGAAATTGGTTCTTTCTAGCCACTTTATCTATGCCCCTCAATTTTATACACCTCAATAAGGACTCCCCTTAACCTCCTTTGTTCCAAAGAAAACAGACCCAGTCTATCCAGTCTTTCCTCGTAGCTAAGATTCTCTACTCCCGGCAACATCCTTGTAAATCTCCTCTGTACCCTCTCTAGTGCAATCACATCTTTCCTGTAATGTGGTGACCAGGACTGCACGCAGTACTCTAGCTGAGGCCTAACTAGTGTTTTATACAGTTGAAGCATAACCCCCTGCTCTTGTATTCTATGCCATGTCTAATAAAAGCAAGCATTCTGTATGCCTTCTTAACCACCTTATCTACTTGGCCTGCTACCTTCAGGGATCTGTGGACATGCACTCCAAGGTCCCTTTGTTCCTCTACACTACTCCGTGTCCTACCATTTAATGTGTATTCCCTTTCCTTGTTAGCCCTCCCCAAATGCATTACCTCACACTTCTCCGGGTTGAATTCCATTTGCCACTGTTCTGCCCACCTGACCAATTTATTGATATCTTCCTGCAGTCTACAGCTTCCTTCTTCAGTATCAACCACACAGCCGATTTTAGTATCATCTGCAAACTTCTTAATCATACCCCCTATATTCAAGTCAAGATCGTTTATATACCATAAAAAGCAAGGGACCTCTAATAAATCCACACTGGCTCTCCTTGATTAATCCATGCCTTTCCAAATGAAAGTTTATTTTGTCCCAGATAATGGTTTCCAATAACTTTCCCACCACCGATGTTAGGCTGACTGACCTGTAGATTCCTGGTTTATCCCTCTCGCCTTTCTTGAATAGTGGTATAACATTAGCAACCATCTAGTCCCCGGGCACTACTCCTGTATTCAATGTGGATTGAAAGGTTGCGACCAATGCCTCTGTTATTTCTACCTTTGCTTCTTTCAGCAACCTAGGATGCATTCCGTCTGGACCAGGTGACTTACCAACTTTCAGTAATGCTAATCTTTTTAGTACGTCTTCTTTACCTATTACTATCCTGTCCATAACTACCCTCTCCTCTTTTAGTGTAAACTTCACATCGACTGCTTCCTTTGTGAAGACAGATACAAAGCACTCATTTAACACTTCAGTCAAGGCCTCGGTCTCTACACGAAGCTTCCTTTTGGGTTCTTAATAGACCCAACCTTTTCCCTAGCTAACCGCTTACACTTTATAGGTTTATAAAATATTTTAGGATTCAATTTAATGTTGCCAGCTAATCTTTTCTCGTAACCTCTCTTTGCCTCCCGTTTTAACTTTTTCCAATTCCCTCTTGTACTTTCCATAACCTTCCGTGTTATTAACTGAATCTTGCTCCTGACATTTGTCATACACCTCCTTTCTTTGTTTTATTTCAACTTTTATTTCCTTTGTCATCAGGGTGCATTAGCTTTGGATGCTCTACCTTTTCCCTTCCAAGGAATATGCCTAATTTGTACCTGAACTATTTTTCCTGAATGCCCTCCATTGCTCAGTTACTGCTTTACCCAGCAATTGCCTTTTCCAATCTACCTGTGCTAGGTCCTTTCTTAAATCATTGAAATTAACTCTTCCCCAGTTGAGCATTTTTACTTTTGATGTTTTCTGGTCTCTTTCCATAATTACTTTAAACCAAATTATATTATAAAATAAAGATGTTCATCCTGTGAAGAAAGCATCAGTATTTAAATCCGTCTAATTATGTGCCTTTTGACTAGTGGGTATGCAAAAGAACTAATTGTGTTTCTCGTATGAGAAAACAACTAATTGATAGACGGTAGTACTTCACCCCGCCCCCGCCCCCCCCCCCATTACTTTGTAATTCAGCATAATATATTGGGAAATCAACGTAATTCAGCATAATATATTGGGAAATCAACGTGTTAAAAACAGTACATTCTAAACTTGTAGACGTCAACAGATTACGCAAATGAATGTTATTTCAGGTAACAAAATGCAACCAAAGACAACTACAGGAAACTCCCTTTTAACCGGCACCTAAATATCCAGAAATCTCTCTTAACCGGCAAAATTCAGGAATAGGTTCAGGTAAGTTTTACTATATATTAGTGGCCGTGCAACCGGGGCTCCTGCACCTGTGGCCGTGTAACCGGGGCTCTCGTACCTTGGTAAGTATACCTCTCTGAAATCCGGACTTTTTGGATCAACCGGCACCACACCGGTCCCGGATAAAAAAAAGTTTCCTGTATATACAGCTAGATGTTTCACAAAGATATCCCACTGGGAACAATGAAAGACTTGGAGAAATTGTACTGTGATTTCAGCAGGCAAATTTGTTGTAGCCCAGGTCTGCCACCAGAAAAACAAAAATCATACTTGCATGGACTGGTGGATTATGATTATATGTGATGGATCACAGTATACACAATTTCAAATGTTCTCAGTGCGCAGGGGTGTAGTGGGGCTGGAGGAGATTACAGAGATAGGGAGGGGCAAGGCCATGGAGAGATTCGAAAACAAGGTTGGAGAATTTTAAAATCGAGGCGTTGCTTAACCAGGAGCCAATATAGGTCAGTGAGCATAGGGTGATGGGTGAACGGGACTTGGTGCGAGTTAGCACACAGGCAGCCAAGTTTTGGTTGACCTCAAGTTTACGGAGGGTAGAACGTGGGAGGCCAGCCAGGAGTGCATTGCAATAGTCAAGTCTACAGGTAACAAGGGCATCGATGAGGGTTTCAGCAGTAAATGAGCCGAGGCACGGGCGGAGACAGGCAATGGTACGGAGGTGGAAATAGGCGGTCTTAGTTATGGCGCGGATGTGCGGTCGGAAGCTCATTTCAGGGTCAAGGTTGACACCAAGGTTGCGAAGAGTCTGGCTCAGCCTCAGACAGATGCTGGCGAGAGAGTGTTTGTGGCAGGTACCGCAGAAATCGGTCTTCCCAATAGTTAACTGGAGGAAATTTCTGCCCATCCAGTACTGGATGTCGGACAAGCAGTCTGATAGTTTAGAGACCGTGGAGGGGTTGAGAGAAGTGGTAGTGAGATAGAGCTGGGTGTCGTCAGCGTACATGTGGAAACTGACGCTGTGTTTTCGGATGATGTCGCCAAGTGGCAACATGTAGATGAGAAATAGGAGGGGGCCAAGGATAGATCCTTGGGGGACACAAGAGGTAATAATGTGGGAGCCGGAAGAGGAGCCATTGCAGGTGATTCACTGGCTACGATTCGATAGATAAGAATGGAACCAGGCGAGTGCAGTCCCACCCAGCTGGACGACCATGGAGAGGCGTTGCAGGAGGATGGAGTGGTCAACTGTGTCAAAGGCTGCAGACAGGTCGAGAAGGACGAGGAGGGATAGTTTACCTTAGTCACAGTCATAGGATGTCATTTGTGACTTTAATAATAGCCATTTCAGTACTATGGCGGGGGCGGAAACCAGATTGGAGGGATTCAAACGTAGAATTCCGATAAAGGTGGGCACGAATTTGGAAGGCGACAACACATTCAAGGACTTTGGAGGAAAGGGAGGTTGGAGATAGGGCGGTAGTTTGCAAAGACAAGGGTTTTTTTTTTTTTTTTTTGAGAAGGGTGATGATGGCAGATTTGAAGGAGAGGGGGACAGTACCTGAGGAGAACCCTTAACAATATCAGCTAACATGGGAGTCAGAAAAGGAAGATGGATGGTCAGCATTTAATGGGTATAGGGTTGATGGAGCAGGAAGTGGGTCTCATCGACAAGATGAGCGTGGATAGGTCATGAGGGGATAGAAACTGGAGAGGTCAGGGCTAGGGTGGGTGGGAACCTTAGAGGAAGTTTGGTCCGGTGGGTTACGGGAAGGAAGGAAAGTGGCAAAGGCAACTGAACAAATGGTCTCAACCTTCGGGAAAAAAGTCCATGAGCTCCTCACACTTGTTGGAGATGAAGGTGGCGGAGACAGGGGAGAGGGGTTTAAGAAGACTGTTTGCAGTAGAAAAGAAGCTGGGGGTTATCTTTGCATTCCAGAATGATCCTGGAATAGTGAGCTATTTTGGCAGACGAGAGCAGTACCCGATAATGCTTTATGTGGTCAAGCCAGATCTGGCGGTAAATAGCTAAACCAGTTGTCCGCCATATCTGTTCAAGTCTGCATCCCTTAGACTTAAGGGAGCGAAGATGAGGGTCGTACTAGGGGAACGGCCAGGGTGAGAGTAACGGTTTTAATGGGGACTAGGGCATCAAAGGTGATGGTGAGGGTGTGGTTGAGCAGAAATGTCATGGTGAATGGAGGGCCAAAGGCTGGACAGTTGGGATTTCTTAAGTGCAGTTTTAAGTGAGTTGGGAGAGATTATTTTCCAGGGGCAGACACAGAAGGAAGTAGGGCTGCGGTGGGGGGGGGGGATTGTTGGTGGAGAGCAATATAAGGAAGTGGTCAGAGATGGCCTTATCTGTGATTGACACGATGGGACTAGTAAGGCCACGAGAGAAGGCAAGATCATGGGGGTGGCTGTGAATATGGGTTGGGAAGTTTACATGGAGGGAGAGATTAAGGGAGGATAGGAAGGTAGTGAACTCAGAGGAGAGCACGATGAATAGAGATGGAGGTTGAAATCACCAAGGATGAGAAGTCACTCGGTGTAGAGTGAGGAAAGCAGTGAAGATATCTCGGTGATAACATTTTTATGGTACTTGGGTGGGTGGTACAGATCAAGAATTTTAAATGAGAGGTGTGGAACAAGGTGAAGTGCTCAAAGGAGGAGAAAGTGCCAGAGGAGTAGGGGCACAGACCAAGATGTGATTTGATGATGATAGGCACATCGCCACTGCAGCGGTCTGGGCGGGGCAAGTGGTGGAAAGTATAGCCAGGCGGGGAGGCTTCATTTAGGGGTAAGGTGCCATTACCCCTCAGCCAGGTTTCTGTCAAGGCCATGATGTCGATGCTATCATCCACGATAAGCTCACAGAGGGCAAGGGGCTTGTTAAGTGAACTAAGCTAAGACGTCTTACACAATATTCTCCAGTTGCATGCAAAGCATGACCGGTTACTTTCTGTGTGAGTAAATGAAGGGAACTGAATATGTTTAATTGAAAACTGCTGCCGATATATAAACTCTTGAGATATAATTACAGGAAACTTTGTGCTATCCGGAGGTGAGCTATCCGGCAATCTGGAGCCACCGGCAAAAATCAGCAGCCGTTTTTTATTCTTTTTTTTTGCTTTGTTTGAACAGTCAAGCTGATCAAGGTCTGCAGCTATAGCAACAGCTTCAGCTACAGAGCTTTAGGGCCACACCCGAGTGTTTAGAAGCTGTTGCTAAGCAACAGTGTTTGTTGTCAAATACGGAGATAAGAATCTCCGTATCTCTCAACATTAACTCTGGAGAGTACGGCACTTTTTAGGCAACGGCAGCAGCTCGGTCCCGTGGGTGCCGGATAGCACAAAGTTTCCTGTATTTAAATTGGGAAGTACCGAAAGTGAATGTGGCTTTTGGATATCAACTTAACTGAAGCTTGAAGTCATGCATGTCGATCATTGTGTTGTTCAAAATTTCTTCAAACGCCTTCAGTATTAGCGGACACCACTTAGGTGATTAAGTATAAAAGGTAATTGCACCTTAACGAGGTACAAACTACTCACTGAACACCTATTTCTGCCTATAATAGTCAGCGCGCTGAACATGCTTTCAGTGACGATTTAGTAATCAACAGTAACGGTAATGGCAAATGGTTTACGCCATTTGCTCAATTTAAACACGGACAATTTAAATGGTGAAAACTGTACCTTAAATTCTGACAGCCATTCCTCCACTACCCCTTTGTCTGTAGCCAACATCTTTGCCCATTTGTTGCACTTGGCTCAACCTTTAAAAAAGGAAAGAGAAAGCCAAAATTAGAATTATGACATCTAAAAGAATTACATCAATCTAATTTTTAAATATACAGAAAAATAATTTTGGGCGCTCCTCATATTCTGTGACAACTGGGATACTTTCAAAGAAATAAGATTCCATGAAACAACTAAACCACCGCCTACAATTAATAAAATGGAAGTTAAATAAACCAGTTACTTATTAACTACCAGTTTTCTCCAAGATCAAAGCAAGTTACTGGATAGAAGACCATCTCAACTACAGAATTAGAACACCTGCAAATATTAACGGAGAAGCTCACCCAAAATAAATGAAAAGCAGCTCTAATGTGCATTTTCCTTACCACAGCATCAAAAATCCCTGCTGTATATTAGTACTCTATGTTTTGATTTTTAGTTGTGTTATTTCAAACCTAAAAACTGAGGCTATTACCACCATATACCCATGCCCAGTAGCTATTAGAACATAAAGAGCTGCAAAAGAAAACAAAGGCTGCTATTAGATCAAAAAAAGGCTAATGTAAAAAAGGATTGTAGACAACTGTGGAAGTAACAGGAAAAGCTTTTTCAGTTATGCGAAGAGTCAGAGAATTGTCAAAGACTATATTGGGCCATTGAAGAATGCTCAAGGACAGGTTACAAAGGACTCACTGGGTATGGTGAAAATATTAAATCAATACTTTGCAACAGTCTTCACCCTTGAAGATAATGCGCAACTATTAGAATTTAATAATGTTACTAACAAAACTAGTAATATTAACATAAATGAACAATTTGTTTTAGAAAAAAATTAAGAACTTGAAAATAGATAGAGCAGCCAGGACAGATGATACCCACCTGAGGGTCCTCAGGGAGATGGGACATATGCTGTGCCCTAGCCTGTATTTTTAACAGCTCATTGCACTCTGGAATGGTTCATGAATGAAAAATTAACAAACCATTCATTCAACTTCTGATCTTTAAATTAATTTAACACTATTTAGGAAACTATCAATCTTGTTTCACTATAACAATTCTGATTCTCAGTTTGACAGTTGGATAAATGGAATTTCATTACTGCAACTTTCAGATTCCTGGGGGATCCATCCATAAGCACCAGAGACTGACTTATCTCCATGTGGAAAAATTTGGAATAACAGAAAATGCTGGAAAAACTCAGCAGGGCAGGCAACATCCGTGGAGAGAAATTAGAGTCAACGTTTCGGGTCAAGACCCTTTGTCAAGACTAAAGGGGCACAGGGAATGAAATAGATTAAGAGGCCAGGCTGGAGAGAACAAAAAAGAGAAGAGACATTAAGAGGTATTCAAAACGAGACAAGATGGTGATAGGACTAGTGGAGACAAAAGACAGCTCAATTTTTGGGTTCTAAATAGTTCCAATACTGCCACAGGAAACATTTAAATTATTGGAAATTCACACCTCAATGCTCTGCCTGTCAAATAGCCCATGTCTCACTCGCTTGTCTCAGCACCTGAACATCAATTTGTCGCTGATTCACCCAACCATCAACTTTATCAGACCTCTGACTTTAAATCCAGTTTTTTTTTTAACATGCTGTCTCCTCTCTGCTCCCTGTGCTCTTGAATTAGCATGTAACCACGACTATGTAATTTAGTTTCCCAGTATCCATTCGCATGCACGTTTTGGCTGTCACTCCAAACCTGAGCCCATCATTTCTATTTCCCCTTTTCTTCCTCTTTTTTCCACTTTACCCCTCCTGACATCATGCTTCCTTTCTTTTCTCCACCCTTGGGTACTCTACCCTCACAAACCCCGATTCTTTAGTACTCGGGCTCGAATTTCATCGGGCCGTTGAGGCGGGATTGGAGGCGTGTGGGGGGTTAAAATCGCGAAATCGGGGGGCACGAACCCAACCCGCCCCCATGCCCGTTTCACAGGAGGCGGGTACCCGACCTGTGCTGGGAGCCGCCTCCCCGAGGCGGGAAGGGGATTAGTGCCAATTAACTGCCTGTTAACAGGTAGTTAACAGGCAGTTTTTAGCCTAATCCCTATTTTTATCCCTGAAGTGTGGGCTTCCCGACGGCTCCAAACCACGCCAAGTTAGCGAGGTGGACCGTCGGGCTGAAGGACTTGGAGGATTCGAGATGTCCAGTGTTCAGTTGAGTGATGGGTGCACGAGTGCAGCGGTAATTGTGCTTGGTGTGTTTAAATAAGTTTTACTTACCTTTACAGGCTTCCTTCCTTCAGGTCTCGGGAGTCCCTCATCTCACCGGCACAGAAAGCAGAATGGCCGCGAGCTGTCAAAATCTGCAGCATTCTGCTTTCTGTTCTGGAGAGATCTCTAAATCAGCCTGAGAGGAAGGAATTAACTTAGAATACAGATTGTCAGTGTTTGACAGCTTCAAAGAGCTGTCAAACACTGATATTTCATCTGTCAAAAGCTCTTGACAGATGAAATGTCAATCTGTGATGTCACCTGTTGCCGGGTGGCCCTTAATTGGCCTGCTGAGCCCGCTGGACGGGCTCAACAAGAACAATCAAGTGAAAATCGAGTGGGTTGGCCACAACTCGATGGAGGCGGGACTACAACCCCAAAAGTTGCAGTCCAACCTCCTACACGCCTCCATGGATAAAATCCAGACCTATGTCTTTCCCACTTCCCTGCCGCCATCCCAGGCTCGATTCCCTCTTAAATAATCCTACAGTTTCCCTCTGTGCCTCCCATGGTATCTTCCAAAAGGCCCACTGAGGCACTCGTCACTGTCTCTTAACGAGTAGCAACCCCAATTCCCCATCCTATTCTCTCTCCGCCCTTCCCGCCTGCCAAGGGGGCAAATCTTGCCAACCTCCTTCCAGTCCCATCCAGCTCTGACCCTACCATAGATCGGCTATCATCACCCCTCTCCCTTTAAAATGTGCATTCACTTGTGAATAAGGGCCTTGCCATCCATGAGCTTATTGTGGATGATTACATTCACATCATGGCCTTGACTGAGACATGGTTGAGGGGTGATGACACCTTTCCCCTTAAATGAAGCTTCCCCACCTGGCTATACTTTCCACCATTTGGCCCACTCAAACCGCCACGGTGGTGGTGTAGCCCTTGCCTCTAAGTCGCACCTTGATCTGTCTCTCTACTCCTCTGGCAACTTCTCCTCCTTTGAGCATCTCACCTTGTTCCACCCCTCATGTCTCCCTTTTAAAATCCTTGTTCTATATTGCCCACCCAAGTTTCAGAACAAGTTTCTCATATCTTCTCTGCTTTCCTCCCTCTGCAACGTGTGACTCCTCAGTGATTTCAACCTCCACCTCAACTCTTACTGTTCTCTCTCCCGAGTTCACTGCCCTCCTATCCTCCCTAAATCTCTCCTTCCATATAAACTCTCCTACCCATTTACACAGCTACCCCCTCGAGCTTGTCATCTCACATGGCCTCGTTATTCCCATCATAACGATCAATGAGAAGGCAAGCTCTCATCATTTTCTTATATCGCTGTTTACCCATATTCCCCTTAACCCTCCCAACCCCACTTCTTTCTGCGTCCATCCCTGGAGAAAACTCTCCCTCAAGTCCCTTACCACTGCACTTGCTAATTCCCAACTATCTAGCCTTTGGCCTACAATTCATGACATTTCTGCAGCTACTGATTTGCTAAATCACACCCTCGACACCAGCTTTGATGCCCTTGTCCCCATTAAAACTATTACACTCTCTCACCCTAATCGTTCCCCCAGTGTAGCCCTCAGCTCCACTCCCTCAAGTCCAAGGAAGGCAGATTTGAACATCTTTGGCGGACAACTGGTTTAACCATCCATCCCCAGGTCTGGCTGGATCTCACAGCATTATTGGGTCCTGCTCTCCATCGCTAAAATTGTCCACTATTCGAAGATCATCCAGGAAGGCAAAGAAAACACCCGGCTTCTCTTCACCACAAACCATCTTCTCAAACCACCCTCCCCCTGCCTCCTCCATCACTTCCAACAATAAATGCGAAGAGCTCACACCTTTTTTGTTACAAAGATAGAGGTCATCCATTCAGCTGCCTCTGCTGCTACCCTCGCATCCCCTAACCCACCGGACCTGACTTTCTCCAAGGTTCCCCCCTGCCCTAACCTGGAATTTACACATTTCTCTAGCTTCTTCCATCTCCCCTTATGCCACCTCAAAGCTCATCTTGTCGATTAAACCCGCTTCCTGCTCTCTTGACCCTATTCCCACTAAACTGCTGACCACCCAACTTCCCTTCCTGGCTCCCATGTTAGCTGATATTGTAAACAGTTCGCTCTCCACTGATACTGTCCCCCCCCCCCCCCCCCCCACAAAAACAACCCTTGATCCCTCCATCTTTGCAAACTATCATAGAAACATAGAAGATAGGAGGAGTAGGCCATTCGGCCCCTTGAGCCTGCTCCGCCATTCAATGCGATCATGGCTGATCATCCAAATTCAGTACTCCCCATACCCCTTGATCCCTTTAGCCTTAAGAAATATATCCAACTCCTTCTTGAATATATTTAATGATCTGGCCTCTACTGCCTTCTGTGGTAGAGAGTTCCACAGGTTCACCACTCTCTGGGTGAAGAAATTCCTCCTCCTTTCTGTCCTAAATGGCCTACCCTTTATCCTTAGACTGTGACCCTTGGTTCTGGACTCCCTGACCATCAGGAACATCCTCCCTGCATCTAGTCTGTCCAGTCCTGCCAGAATTTTATAAGTTTCAATGAGATCACCTCTCATTCTTCTAAACTCTAGCAAGTACAAGCCCAATCTCTCCTCATACGTCATTTCTGCCATCCCAGGTATCAGCCTGGTGAATCTTCGCTGAACTCCTCCCATGGCAAGAACATCCTTCCTCAGATAAGGCGACCAAAACTGCACACAATACTCCAGATGTGGTCTCACCAAGGCCCCATCTCCAACCTCCCTTTCCTCTCCAAAGTACTTGAACGTGTTGTCACCTCCAAAATCCGCGCCCAACTTTCCCAGAATTCCATGTTTGAATTCCTTCAATCAGGTTTCCGCCCCCGCCACAGTACCAAAATGGATCTTACCAAAGTCACAAATGACATCCTAGTTGACTGTGACAAAGGTAAACTATCCCTCCTCGTCCTGTCTGCAGCCTTTGACACTCTTAACGACACACTTCTGCTCTAACACCTCTCCACAGTCATCCAGCTGGGTGGGACTGCTCTCGCCTGGTTCCATTCTTATCTATCTAGTCATAGCCAGAGAATCACCTGCAATGACTTCTCTTCCGGCTCCCGCACCATAACCGCTGGTGTCCAAGGATCCATCCTTGGTCCCCTCTTAGTTCTCATCTACATGCTGCCCCTTGTCGACATCATCCAATGACACAGCATCAGTTTCCACACATAGGCTGACAATACCCAGCTCTACCTCACCTCCACCCCTCTCGACTCCTCCACAGTCTCTAAACGGTCAGACTGTTTGTCCGACATCCAGTGCTAAATGAGCAGAAATTTCCTCCAATTAAATACCGAGAAGACCGAAGCCATTGTCTTCAGTCCCCGCCACAAATTCTATTCCCTTGCGACCAACTCCACCCCTCTCCCTGGTAACTGTCTGAAGTTGAACCAGACTCTTCGCAACCTTGGTGTTATATTTGACCCCGAAATGAGCTACCTACCTTATATCTGCACCACCACCAAGATTACCTATTTCCACCTCTGTAAAATCGCCCGTCTCTGCCCTTGCCTTAGATTATCCGCTGCTGAAACCCTCATCTGTGCCTTTGTTATCTCCAGACTGACTATTCCAGCGCACTCCTGGCCGACCTCCCTAGTTCTGCCCTCCATAAACTTGGTCATCCAAAATTCTGCTGCCTGTGTCCTAACATGCACCAAGCCCTGCTCACCAATCTCCCGTGCTCACTAACCTACATTTTGTATCTTTAAAACCAAACATGAAAATATTGGTAAGGACTAAGAAAAAAAATTGCATTTATTGCCCGTTTTACCTCCACTTAAGTTGCAAGGTTAGATATATTGGTATTTTGCTTGGTTATGGGGAAAAAGAACAAACTTTAGACAAATATAAGAGAATGGTCTGTAGAGTACTGAAAGGGAAAACAGTACATGATGTCCTTTTCTCATTCCATACTTTGTTATTTAGTCGTTCTGAATTGTAACATTTCCTCACCACCCCTTACGCCTCTGTGAAGTGTACAAGGGCATTATTTTATGTCGGAAGCGTTGTATAAATGCAAGCTGTTCTTGGGTGTACTGTCACGTGCTACACATGAAAATATATTGGGGCAGAATTTTCTCCCAGAGTACACTGTCATATCACCTTTGAAATTGACCGCAAGTTCAAGTTCTTAGTCTAAATCCCAAACTTGCGATCGGACAGATTTTGACTTGACAGATCATCTGCTGCAACTGTCAAATCCTCATTGCTGGCACAAATTTGGGCTAATTGCCCACCAACTGCCCAGCAATTACACAGGAAAATTTTACAGCTGGTGCAAACAGGCACAGGAGCCTACTTGCACAGCGTTAGGGAGGGGGGATATGCAATATTAGGTGAAGCATCAAACAGTAGCTTGAAATATACACCAGTTATTTTCATAATGATAAAAATGCCATGGAAAATTATCTTCAAAATAAATATCTATATCAACTAACTAATATCTCCTCTTTCTAATGATCACAACTGATTCCAACACAACTCACGGAGACAAATAGGGAAAGGGTGGAAACAAACTACTAAAGCACCGACATCCTTTTGATCCCAACACAACTCACGGAGACAAATAGGGAAAGGGTGAAAACAAATTACTAAAGCACCGATGTCCTTTTCATTTCAGAGCAAAATTACAAGAATGTATTTATTTGAAAAAGATGTCCCTGTGCAGTGGCTGCGATGCATTTCACAAAACTGGCTCACCCACAGGGGGAAAAAAAGGAAGAGAAATGTCTAATGTTTTCAGTTAACTGTTTGAAATGCCGATGACATAGCTGACTATTCCCTGAGACTTTCCATGATTTGAACCAATTTAACAAACTATTAATGAAATGCAATTTCCCTGCAGTGAAACTTTTGCACACAAGAAACCTAGACACATAAGTAGGATATTTACATCGCCTCCGCTAAAATTAAGCATTAAAAAATCATGAATGGGCATCGGAGATTTCAGTTTCCTGATTGGCGCATCGCCCGTGATCCCAGGTACGCTTACGCACATGGCGCACCCCTGGGATCCGTGGGCCACTATGCTTTGCGCAAATTGACTGCCACATTTCCTACATTACAACAGTAACTACACTTCAAAAGTACATAATTGGCTGTAAAGTGCTTCGAGACGTCGTGAAAGGCGCTATATAAATGCAAGTTCTTTCTTTCATGAAAATGGTTCTAGGAAATTTACAATTTCAACTCGAGTCAAATACGATGTCTTGGATTAAATGAACAGAGATCAAACCTTCAGCATCTCCCACCTCAAATATAGGAAGAAACTTTCATACTTTAGTTATTTATTGTTAACTTAATCTCCTTCCTTGTTTACAAATTGCAGGCTGCTTCCTATTGGTTACCACAAGGAGACATCCCACCAGAAAAAAAATAAAAGTGTGACCTTTGCAGTTAAGTTTATTAATATTTGATTAGAGAGTGTACACATTGGGGTTGATTTTCAGTGTGCCGTGAGGCGGGCTTGTAGGCGTGCGGGGGGCTAAAATCCCCAATTCAGGGGTCCCGACACCATCCCGCCTCCATGTAAGTTTCAAAAGAGGCGGGTACCCGCCCCGCACTGGGACCCGCCGACCTGAGGCGGGAAGGGATTAGTGCCAATTAACTGCCTGTGAACAGGTAGTTAACGGGCAGTTTTTAGCCTAATCCCTATTTTGAAGGGTGTCGTGTGGGATTCCCGACGGCTCCAAACCACGCCAAGTTAGAGTCGTCGGGCCGTCGGGTTGAAGGACTTGGAGGGGTCGAGATGTTGGTGCTCAGGTGAGTGATGGGTGCATGAGTGCAAAGGTAAGTGTGTTTGGTGTGTCTAAAGTGTGTAAAGAAGTTTAAATTACCTGTACTTACCTTTACAGCCTTCCTCTAGGCTTCGGGAGTCCATCATTCAGCCGGCACAGAAAGCAGAATGGCAGCGATCTGTCAAAAGTGACAGCCTGCAGCTTTCAGTGGCGGTGAGATTTCTAACTGAGTCTGCGTAGAAGGACTCAGGTTAGTAGTAAGACTGTCAGTGTTTGACAGCTTCAAACAGCTGTGAAACACTGATATTTCATCTGTCAACACGTCTTGACAGATGAAATTTCAGTCTGTGACGTCAGCTGTTGCTGGGTGGCCCTTAATTGGCCCGCTGAGCGGGCTCAACAAGGTCAATCAAGTTAAAATCGCATGGATTGCCCGCATCTCGATGGAGGCAGGACTACAACCCGAAAGTTGTAGTCCCGCCTCCTTCCCAACTTCTGAATGAAAATCCAGCCCATTGTGTGGCTGTCTGCAGTGGCAGGTTCACAGCGTGGTTTCTACACGCATATCAACATTGTGTTCCATATTCTCTCTCGCTACTATTTTGCATCAATGCAGTTCTTCAGCAATTACACACACCGTCACCAGACACAAACATGCCAAACTCCTCCTCCTCTGGCTGCATATGCTTGTAACACAAATCTCCAGCTTCCCCTGCTGTCACAGGCAGTACTGTCAAAAAAGGATGTTAGTGCTGAAGGGGGAGATTATGCAACTCGCTCTCCCCAACTTGTACAGCCCATTCAAGTCAGTTCTGGTTCATCTTCTGGCTTGATGTCAGACAGCACTGTAACAGGCAAGGAGTCAAGGGCAGTGTGGAAAAGCTGGATGTTACACATATGGAAACTGACTTAAATATAGAAACATAGAAGATCGGAGCAGGAGTAGGCCTTTCGGCCCCTCGAGCCTGCTCCGCCATTCAATGCGATCATGGCTGATCATCCAAGTTCAGTACCCGGTCCCTGCTTTCTCCCCATACCCCTGGATTCTTTTAGCCTTAAGAAATATATCCAATTCCTTCTTGAATATATTTAATGAATTGGCCTCTACTGCCTTCTGTGGTAGAGAATTCCACAGGTTCACCACTCTCTGGGTGAAGAAATTCCTCCTCATTTCTGTCCTAAATGGCCTACCCCTTATCCTTAGAATGTGGCCCCTGGTTCTGGATTCCCCGACCATCGGGAACATCCGCCCTGCATCTAGTCTGTCCAGTCCTGCCAGAATTTTATAAGTTTCAATGAGATCCCCTCTCATTCTTCTAAACTCCAGCGAGTACAAGCCCAATCGACCCAATCTCTCCTCATACGTCATTCCTGCCATCCCAGGTATCAGCCTGGTGAATCTTCGCTGAACTCCTTCCATGGCAAGAATATCCTTCCTCAGATAAGGCGACCAAAACTGCACACAATACTCAAGATGTGGTCTCACCAAGGCCTTGTACAACTGCAGCAAGACATCCTTGTTCCTGTACTCAGACCCTCTGCTATGAAGGCCAACATACCATTTGCCTTCTTAACCGTCTGCTGCACCTGCATGCTTACCTTCAGTG
Source organism: Somniosus microcephalus (assembly GCF_052327205.1). NCBI lineage: Eukaryota > Metazoa > Chordata > Chondrichthyes > Squaliformes > Somniosidae > Somniosus > Somniosus microcephalus. The sequence continues at coordinate 29,257 of NW_028225685.1, read as the reverse complement.
ACTGGTGCACAAGGACACCCAGGTCTCGTTGCACTTCCCCTTCTCCCAATCTATTGCCATTCAGATAATAATCTGCCTTCCTGTTTTTGACACCAAAGTGGATAACCTCACATTTATCCACGTTATATTGCATCTGCCATGCTTCTGCCCAATCACCCAACCTGTCCAAATCATCCTGGAGCTTCTCGGCATCCTCCTCACAGCACACACGCCCACCCAGCTTTGTGTCGTCTGCAAATTGGGAGATATTACATCTAGTTCCCTTGTCTAGATCATTAATATATATTGTGAATAGCTGGGGTCCTAGGACCGATCCCTGCGGTACCCCACTAGTCACTGCCTGCCTCTCGGAAAAAGACCCGTTTATTCCAACTCTTTGCTTTCTATCTGCCAACCAGTTCTCTATCCAAGTCAATACCTTGCCCCCAATCCCATGTGCCTTAACTTTACACGCTAATCTCTTATGTGGGACCTTATCGAAAGCCTTCTGAAAGTCCAAATACACCATAGAAACATAGAAGATAGGAGCAGGAGCAGGCCATTCGGCCCCTCGAGCCTGCTCCACCATTCAACGAGATCATGGCTGATCATCCAAACCCTAGCACCCAGTCCCTACACCGACAGCCATCCCACCCAAGCCCTATCCCCATAACCCCACGTATTTAATCCCCCTAACACTAAGGGCCAATTTTTTATCATGGCCAATCAACCTAACCCGCACATCTTTGGACTGTGGGAGGAAACCGGAGCACCCGGAGGAAACCCACGCAAACACGGGGAGAATGTGCAAACTCCACCACATCCACTGGTTCTCCCTTATCTATTTTACTAGTTACATCCTCAAAAAATTCCAGTAGATTAGTCAAGCATGATTTACCTTTTGTAAATCCATGTTGACTTTGTCCGATCCTGTCACTGTTTTCCAAGTGCTCTGCTATTACATCTTTTATAATGGACTCCAGCATTTTCCCCATTACCGATGTCAGGCTTACCGGTCTGTAATTCCCCGTTTTCTCTCTACCACCTTTTTTGAATAGTGGGGTAACATTAGCTACCCTCCAATCCATGGGTACTGTTCCAGATTCCATCGAATGTTGGAAGATGATCAGCAATGCATCTACTATTTCTAGGGCCACTTCCTTAAGTACCCTAGGATGTAGATTATCAGGCCCTGGGGATTTATCGGCCTTCAATCCCATCAATTTCCTTAACACCATTTCCCTACAAATACTGATTTCTTTCAATTCCTCCCTTTCATCAGACCCTATGTTGCTCGACATTTCTGGGAGGTTATTTGTGTCCTCCTTTGTGAAGACAGAACCAAAATATGTATTTAATTGGTCTGCCATTTCTTTGTTCCCCATTATAAATTCCCCTGATTCTGACTGCAAGGGACATACGCTTGACTTCACCAATCTTTTTCTCTTCACATATCTATAAAAGCTTTTACAGTCAGTTTTTATGTTCCAAATGACTTAGTCATTTGTGTATGTCACCAAGAGGCAGCATGTAAAATGAAAAATTAAAGGGGGCCAAATGTAGAACCTTGTGACACATCAGAGGTGCAAGCTCAGGATGCGATGCCACTGCAAGAGATAGACTGTAATATACTGACTCCATTCCTACCTGCCTCAAAGTAGCCATGAAAGGGCAGCGCCAGAGGTTTACAACTTACACAATCTTCAAATTTATGTCCAAAGCATCCAAATATATTTCCCGTGCCAGCGCAGGAGATACAACACCTGCCCTTTTACCTCCTCCCTTCCCACTGTCCAGGGCCCCAAACACCCCTTCCACGTGAAACAGCGATTTACTTGTACTTCTTGCAATCTAGTATACTGTATTCGCTGCTCATGATGCAGTCTCCTCTACATTGGGGAAACCAAACGCAGATTGGACGACCGCTTTGCAGAACACCTCCGTTCAGTCCGTAAGGATGACCCTGAGCTTTAATTCTCCACTCCACTCCCACTCTGACCTCGGCCTCTTACACTGTTCCAATGTAGCTCACGTAAGCTCGAGGAACAGCACCTCATCGTTCGATTAGGCATTTTACAGCCTTCTGGACTCATTGAGTTCAACAATTTCAACTATAACCCCTGCCCCCATTTTTCAGGCGGCTGTTGAAGATTCTGCCATCCCCATTTAACCACTCCTGCCTCCTACCCTAGCACAGACTGTTCCTTCAATTCCTTCCTCCCCTTCCCGCCCCCCTTTCCCTGTCTCTGCACCTGCTTAAAATCTGTTACATCTCTAACCTTTTCCAGTTCTGATGAAGGGTCCCAGACCTGAAACGTTAACTGTTTCTCTCTCCACGGATGCTGCCTGGCCTGCTGAGTACTTCCAGCATTTTCTGTTGTTATTTCAGATTTTCAGCAGCCGCAGTATTTTGCTATTGTATATTTTATGATTAATGTTTTGCTTATTTCAAGTTTCTTTCATATTGCATCATTTCTAAACCTCAGGAATGTAGAACTCCCTTGAATGTGGTCCAGATAAGTCATGTCTGCCACTAATGAGCTTTGTTATATTTATTAGTTTCAGGAAGCCATTCTGCTTTCAATAATATTTTCGGTGAATCTCAGGTTATGTTACTAGCAAGATCTTGAAAATTGCATAAAATATTATATTGAATCGTAAAAAACACAGCCTGGTCTTACTTTCCCCACAGTATTACACCACTTAACTTATTTTTTTTTTTAACTTGTGCAATAGTTTTAATGACTACAAAAAAGATGCTAAGAGAAATGTTATTGTTTTTAAATGCTACACACTAATTTAAATAATCCTAAAATATCCCATATTATATATTATAATCTTGGTAATCAATTGCAGGTAAACCTCATGTGTGATCATCATGTATGAAATGTATGTACATAATAGCCAACAGTACAAACATACAATTCTCTCCTTTCCCCTTCACCCCACAAAATTTTAGAAACAGATTAGATACATACCAGCGAGTGATTTCAAAACTGTAATATAATCGTCAGATGCAGATTGCAGTTCTAAAACCACCCAGCTTTTCTCTCCGCGTTTAGGATCTCAACTTAATCTGATTAGATAATTGCTACCTTGTAATCACTCTCGAACATTTATTATTCTACATCATACATCTTAGAATAGAGAGAATATGCTGTTCAGATTCATTCAGTTCAATCCATTTGATTCAGTTATCTTCAGTCATTCTGCTAAGAAAGAGAATACATTTTTACTTTAATTACAGAATACTTTTTTTTTTAAACTACAATACTGGAAAAGTTGGACTTTCCTCAGTATTCCACACGGGGATAGAATGTTATTGTATTTCCAGTTCCAGACAAGTCAAAGTAGTGCGGCATATTAATACAGTTGTTAAATGGCAATAGTTAGCTACCCTAAAATGTTAGGGATATAAAGAAAAAAAAGCTCAGTATACTGGAAACGCGAAATACAAACAGAAAACGCTGCAATTATACAACAGGCTCGCAGCACCCAGAAAGAAAAAAAACAGGACAATGAGAATTAATGATGTGCTTACTGCAGGTTTACCAACTCAAAGAGCTGCCACCCATCCGTGGGCCACTACGCTATGCTCAGCTCTGTAACGAAACAACGCAAGTTTTCAAAGGGGGTCTCGCACCCGTTAAGAGTAGATTTCTTTCGGAGGTCGGCGGCGACGCCTTAGTTACGCCGCCAACCGCAACTTCAGGGCCAACATTTCTGGTTGATGACCTTTCATTAGAACTGGAAGTTATGCAACAATTTTTAAGCAAGTACAGAGGCAGGGTAAGGTGGTGGGGAGTGGAGGGCGGGTGTGGGTGGGAAGGGAAGGAGCAGGGGAGAAACAACAAAAGGGAAGGTCTGTATTCGGGTGGAAAGCAGGAATGATTAAATGACAAAAGGGATGATGGTGCAAGGCAAAAGGGGGTGGTAACTGCATAAATAAAGAAACATAGATGGGTCTAGAGGAGCTGTAAATGGCAAAAGCAGAACCATTACCAGCACCTGCCGTCCAAAAAAGTAAGGGCCGTGCTTATGATCTGAAGTTATGGAAATCAATGTTGAGTCCAGAAGGCTTTAAAGTGTCTAATCGAGCTGATGTTCCTCAAGCTTGAGCCTGGGTGGAACAGTGTAGGAGGCCTAGGACAGAGAGGTCAGAGTAGGACAGAGTATTAAAATGGCAAGCGACCAGAAGCTCAGCATCATGCCTGCAGACTGAGCGGAGGTGCTCAGCAAAGCAATCACCCAATCTGCGTTTGGTATCCCCAATGTAGAGGCGACCTCATCATGAGCAGCTTAATTGAAAGTACAAGCAAATTGCGGTTTCACCTGGAAGGAGTGTGAGGCGCCCTGGACGGTGGGATGGGAGGCGGTGAAAGGGCAGATGTTGCATCTCCTGCGCTTGCAAGAGAAGGGGTGCGCGTGTTGGAGGTAATGGAAGAGTGGACGGGGGATTGGAAACGGCAGAGGATGATCTGTTGAATATTGAGGGTGACCCTATTGTGGTCCTGGAAGGCAGGAGATACAAGTAGCAGTTAACGTTGTTTTAGAAGCAATAGGTCATGCTTGACTCAGTGGTTGAACTCTCATTGCTCAGTCAGAATCTTGTGGGTTCAAACCCCACTCTTGGACTTCAGCACATAATCTAGGCTAACACTTCAGTGGTGTTCTGTGGAAATGCTGCATTGTTGGAGTTGCCATCTTTCAGATGCAACTTTAATAACAGAGACCCGTAAGCACCACTTAATGTCAATGTAAAATATCAAATGAAATGCAAACTGTCCGTGCCCTGGCCAATATTTATCCATCAGCCAAAACCAAAGATAGATTAACTGGCCACTGCTGTTTGTAGAACCCTACCGTGTCCAAATTGGCTGCTGAATTTGCCTACATAACAATGATAACATTTCAAAGGTAATTATATATACACATTAATGAGCTGGACTTGGGTATACAGGGCATAATTTCAAAGTTTGCAGATAACACACAACTTGGAAATGTAGTAAATAGTGAGGAGGATAGTAGCAGACTTCAGGACTGGTGAAATGGGCAGACACATGGCAGATGAATTTAATGGTTAGAAAAGTGAAGTGACACATTTTGGAAGGAAGATTGAGGAGAGGTAATATAAACTAAATGGTATCATTTTAAAGGGGTGCAGGAAAAGAGACCTGGGGGTTCACATACACAAATCTTTGAAGGTGGCAGGACAAGTTGATATGGCTGTTAAAAAAGCCTATGCGATCCTGGGCTTTATAAATAGAGAGGGAGTACAAAAGCAAAGAAGTTATGCTAAACCTTTATAAATCACTGGTTAGCCCTCAGCGCGCGTATTGTCTCCAATTCTGTATACCCCTTTAGGAAGGACGTCAAGGCCTTGGAGAGGGTGCGGAGATTTACTAGGATGATACCAGGGATGAAGGACTTCAGATTTACGGAGAGATTGGAGAAGCTGGGAGTGTTCTCTTTAGAGCAGAGAAGGCTATGGTGAGATTTAATAGAGGTGTTCAAAATTTTGAGGGGTTTTGATAAAGAGTACATAAGGAGAAAGAGTTTCCACTAGCAGGAGGGTCGATAACAAAAGGACACAGATGTAAGGTAATTGGCAAAACAACCAGAGAGGAGAGTATAATTACACAGCGAGTTATGATGATCTGGAATGCTTTGCTAGAAAGGGTGGTGGAAGCAGATTCTTTCAAGAGGGAATTAGATAAATAATTGAAGGGGAGAAATTTGCAGGGCTATGGGGAAAGAGCAGGAGTGGGACTAATTGGATAGTTCTTTCAAAGAGCCAGCATCGGCACGATGGGTCAAATGATCTCCTTCTGTGCTGTATGATTCATGAATTAATTGATTGTGAAGCATCTTAAGATTTCGTGAAGATAGGAAAGGCATTATATAAATGCACATTCAGTCTTTCTTACCGGAATTCTTTCAGGAGTAACCAAATCAATAGATGAAAGCTGTTTAATGGACAAAATGTTTTGGATTTTCAAGAAACGTGCAGAACTTCTGAAACACAAGGGGGGGGGGGGATTTTAACCCACCAAAAAATGGGCGGGTTTGGGTCAGGTGAGATGTTAAAATGTTAAAAATCTGAATCCCGACTCCAACCTACCCACTTTCAGTTTCAACGGAGGCGAGATAGGCAACCAACCCGCTCCCAGCAGGCGGGTTGACAATTCAAATATTATAATGAGACTGCATACCTCATAGTTAACCACCATTTAAAATTTAACCCTGACCGACTGGGTTTCCGGGCCTCAGGAAATGGGGGAAAGGACTACTGGATCCAGGAGTTAAGTGCCTTTCCACTGACCTGCTGGATCCAGTTTACCTGCTTCCCCCACCCCCATTTTAAAATCAACCCTCGCCGGCCAAGGGTGCCTGATCCAGGCCTTGGGGAAACCCGGATCAGGCACCCTCCGCCCCTTCCAATCGGACACCGCCCAACCCTTCTGATCTCCCCCCACCACACCGCAGCCCCACCCCCCCCATCCCCGTCCCCACCCTTTCCGATCAACAGTTAACCTAAGCAGCCTTAGTTTCCTCTCCTAAATCCAAGTCCCGCTGTTGCTGGAAGTGCACGTCTGTGGATTTGGGCAAGAATATCTTTAAGCGTGGATGTCATGCCTCCCATGCCAGCTGGATCAGGTACTAGAGGGTGACCATAGGAACAGGAGTAGACCACCACCAGTGGAACCATAATTCATCAAGGAATCAATGCTTTATGGAAAGGAAAGGCAGAGAATTGGAGAGTGAAAAAATATACACCTTCTCTACAGATTGTGTACACTCTGGTATTCCTAGTTGCACAAACTATCAAATTTGAGATTTGGAATGTCATATCATGGACCACATTCACCTGCTTAAATTGGAAACTTATACAATGTGTCAAATCATGTAGAAGGTTGTATGTGAATACATATTAAGACAGGGCAAGGCTACATGGATAACAAAATCTATTGAAATTGTATCTCTCAGCAATATTCACAAGTGACTGCAAGAAATCAATGGCACGCTGTGAAAAGACCAGGGAGAAAAGGGATATTAATTAAGTACGGAATGTAACTATCTCAAGAAATCAAAGCTTTTCATACACCAAAAAGTTACTACGGGTGCATTTATACGAGAGCAGCAGCTGCAGAATCAGTTTGAGACCGAGTGGTAGCGTGATGGTAATGTCGCTGGGCTAGTAATCTAGAGGCCTGGACTAATGATCCAGAGACGCGAGTTCAAATCCCACCATGGCAGCTGGGGAATTTAAATTCAATTAATTAAATAAATCTGGAATAAAAAGCTAGTATCAGTAATGGTAACCATGAAACTATCAGATTGTCATAAAAACCCATCTGGTTCACTAATGTCCTTTAGGGAAGGAAGTCTGCCGTCCTTACCTGGTCTGGCCTATATGTGACTCCAGACCCACAGCAATGTGGTTGACTCTTAACTACTCTCTGAAATGGCCTAGCAAGCTACTCAGTTGTAACAAAACCGCTATGAAACAAAATAATAAGAATGAAACCAGATGGACCACCCGGCATTGACCTCGGCACCGGCTACGGACACAGCAACGGCACACCCAGCCCAGTCAACCCTGCAAAGTCCTCCTCACCAACATCTGGGGACTTGTGCCAAAATTGGGAGAGCTGTCCCACAGACTAATCAAGCAACAGCCTGACATAGTCATACTCACAGAATCATACCCTTCAGCCAATGTCCCAAACTCCTCCATCACAATCTCTGGGTATGTCCTGTCCTACCGGGGTGGTGGCACAGTGGTATACAGTCGGGAAGGAGTGGCCCTGGAGTCCTCAACATTGACTCCGGAGTCTCATGACTTCAGGTCCTGATTATTACCACCTACCGCCCTCCCTCAGCTGATGAATCAGTACTCAGTCATGTTGAACACCACTTGGAAGAAGCACTGAGAGTAGCATGGTCACAAAATGTACTCTGGAAGGGAGACTTCAATGTCCATGACCAACAGTGGCTCGGTAGCACCACCACTGACTGAGCTGGCCGAGTCCTGAAGGACACAGCTGCCAGTCTGGGCCTGCAACAGGTGGCGAGAGGACCAACACGAGGGAAAAACCTACTTGACCTCGTCCTCACCAATCTACCTGTCGCAGGTGCATCTGTCCATGACAATATTGGTAGTAGTGACCACCGCATAGTCATTGTGGAGACGAAGTCCCGTCTTCACACTGAGGACACTCTCCATCGTGTTGTGTGGCATACCACCGTGCTAAATGGGATAGATTCAGAACAAATCTAGCAGCTCAAAACTGGGCATCCATGAGGCGCTGGGGGCCATCAGCAGCAGCAGAATTGTATTTCACCACAATCTGTAAACTCATGGCCTGGCATATCCCTCACTCTACCATTGCCATCAAGCCAGGGGGCCAATCCTGGTTCAATAAGGAGTGTAGAAGAGCATGCCAGGAGCAGCACCAGGCGTACCTAAAAATGAGGTGCCATCCTGGGGAAGTTACAACACAGGACTACATGCATGCTAAAAACAGGGCTAAGCGATCCCACATTCAACAGACCAGATCAAAGCTCTGCAGTCTTGCCACATCCAGTGGTGAATGGTGGTGGACCATTAAACAACTAACGGGAGGAGGAGGCTCCATGAATATCCCCATCCTCAATGATGGTGGAGTTCAGCACGTGAGTGCAAAAGACAAGGCTGAAGCATTTGCAACCATCTTCAGCCAGAAGTGCCGAGTGGATGATCCATATTGGCCTCCTCCTGAGGTCCCCACCATCACAGAAGCCAGTCATATACAGCACAGAAAGAGGCCCTTCGGCCCATCGTGTCCCCGCCGGCCATCAAGCCCCGTCTACTCTAATCCCATTTTCCAGCACTTGGTCCGTAGCCTTGTATGCTATGGCGTTTCAAGTGCTCATCTAAATGCTTCTTGAATGTTGAGGGTTCCTGCCACTATCACCCTTTCAGGCAGTGAGTTCCAGATTCCAACCACCCTCTGGGTGAAAAAGTTTTTCCTCAAATCCCCTCTAAACCTCCTGCCCCTAACCTCGAAACTATGCCCCCTGGTTATTTGACCCCTCTACTAAGGGGAAAAGTTCCTTTATCTATCCTATCTATGCCCCTCATAATTTTGTACACCTCAATCAGGACCCCCCTTAGCCTTCTCTGCTCGAAGGAAAACAACCCCAGCCTGTCCAGTCTCTCTTCAAAGCTGAAGCGCTCCAGCCCAGGTTAACATCCTGGTGAATCTCCTCTACACCCTCTCCAATGCAATCACATCCCTCCTAGTGTTGTGACCAGAACTGCACACAGTATTCCAGCTGTGGCCTAACTAACGTTTTGTACAGCTCCATCATAACCTCCCTGCTCTTATATTCTATACCTCGGCTAATGAAGGCAAGTATCCCATATGCCTTTTTAACCACCTTATCTACCTGTCCTGCTGCCTTCAGGGATCTATGTACATGCACACCAAGGTCCCTCTGATCCTCTGTCCTTCCTAGGATCCTACCATTCATTGTGTATTCCCTTGACTTGTTTGTCCTCCCAAAATGCATCATCTCACACTTTTCAGGGTTAAATTCCATTTGCCACTGTTCTGCCCATCTAACCATCCCATCTATATCGTCCTGTAGCCGGAGGCTTCCCTCCTCGCTATTTACCACTCCACCAATATTCATGTCATCTGCGAACTTACTGATCATACCTCCTACATTCATATCTAAATCATTAATGTACACTACAAACAGCAAAGGAACCAGCAACGATCCCTGCAGTACACCACTGGACACAGGCTTCCAGTTACAAAAACAACCTTCAACCATCACTGTTAAGTCTGTGTGTTCTAGTTATTGTTAATAAGAATCACTGCACACAGACCACAAGAATAAATTCAACAGGTCTTTACTAGTCGAAGGTCAGGCTGAACTGCCCAATAAATCATTACACAGCACTTATATACCGGTGTGGTCACCACCGGTATTACAGTATACAGCAGCCAAGATAAAGTAGTGCATCTCTTAAAATAGTTCTCTTAAAGGTGGAACGGTTACATACACCACAATCCTCCCTTTTTAGCTTAACAGTATATATTCCCCATTAAACATAACATAATAACATATATACACAACTTCATGTAAAAACAGTTCACAGATTCAGTCTCTGAGGAGGCCTCCTGATCCGAGACGGATAACGCCTTTCAGGGGTCTCTGGTTCTCGTTGCTGGGGTGACTCATCTAGTTGATCCCCTATGGATAGGACATCATCATCAGGTATATTCACTTCTGAGGTAGATGCTTCAGGTTCACTAACTTCCTCCACGGTTGTCTCTGTCGTAACCATGGGCTCGACCCTTGTTCTCGATCCCACCAGTTGGTCAGCATGACGTCGCATTACTTTTCACCAACATCTACCGTGTGCATCAGGGGTCCTTGTCTGGCCCGAATTGTTCCAGATTGCCATTTCTCGTTTTTATAGTCCCTGGCTAACACCAGTTGTCCTATTTCAAAACTCCGAGTGGGCTTGTTATTGATATGCTGGAACTGTTTGTTTTCGACTTCCCTCCGCACATTTGGTTTTAACAAGTCCAACCTGGACCGCAACCTCCTGTTATAGAACATCATGGCAGGACTTTGGTTTGTTGTTGCATGGGTGGCGTTTCGATATGCCAGTAGGAAATTGTCCACCTTGTGTTGCAGTGGAATCTGATCTTCGCTCATGGCCTTTATTGCCTTTTTGAACGTCTGTACAAACCTCTCGGCCAGCCCATTCGTAGCTGGATGATATGGGGCAGAGGTATAATGTTTCACCCCATTCTTCTTCAGGAATTTCTGGAATTCCTCTGACACGAACTGTGGTCCGTTGTCTGAACATATTTGCTCTGGCAATCCATTTCTTGCAAATATCGTTCTTAGCACCGCGGTCGTCTTCTCCGAGGTAGTGGTAGTCATTTTAATCACTTCTGGCCATTTAGAATGTGCGTCCACCGCAATTAAAAACATGGAATCCATGAATGGACCAGCAAAGTCAATATGTACACGTTGCCATGGGGTTGAAGGCCATTCCCATGGATGCAGCGGTGCAATTGGAGGTGCATTTTGGACTTTTTGGCACCCTGAACAGCTTTTCGTCAGATCCTCTATCTGTTGGTCGATACCCGGCCACCACACATAAGCCCCAGCAAGGCTTTTCATCTTGGCTCCCCCCAGACAACCTTCATGTAGTTCTTTTAGAACTCTCTCTCTTAACTTGGGAGGGATAATCACCCTTGTTCCATACATCAATGTTCCCTGACAGATGGACAGCTGTTCTCGTCTTGCTGAGAATGCCGGTAACAGTGGATCACCGTGGGCTGGCCATCCCTTTGTCAATTCGTAGACCCGGGACAGTGTCGGGTCATTCCTAGTCTCCCTTTCAATATTTGCATTGGTGACAGGTAAACATTCGATGATGGTCGAGTGAAATAACTCCACCGGGTCAACCGTCGGTGCCGCCTCCTCAGTAGGTAGTGGCAGGCGCGACAGCCCATCAGCATTACCATGCTGCTTTGTACCTTTGAATTCTATCTGATATTGATGTGCCCCTAGGAAAAGGGACCATCTCTGGAGCCTCTGTGCTGTCATCACCGAAACACCCTTCTTAGGGTTAAAAATGGATACCAACGGCTGGTGGTCTGTCAGCAGTGTAAACTTCTGGCCCTGCAGGTAATGATTAAACTTCTTTACTCCCCACACAAGGCTGAGAGCCTCCCTATCTATCTGAGCATAGTTGCGCTCAGCGGAGGTCAATGATCTGGATGCAAATGCGACTGGCCTTTCCAAGCCATTTGGCAACTTGTGTGAGAGTACTGCTCCAATACCATAAGGAGAAGCATCACAAGCTAAACGGGCGGCACGGTGGCATAGTGGTTAGCACTGTTGCCTTACAGCGCCAGGGACCCGGGTTCGAATCCGGCATCGGGTGACTGTCTGTGTGGAGTTTGCACATTCTCCCCGTGTTTGCGTGGGTTTCCTCCGGGTGCTCCGGTTTCCTCCCACAGTCCAAAGATGTGCAGGTTAAGTTGATTGGCTATGATAAATTGACCCTTAGTGTTAGGGGGATTAAATACGTGGGGTTACGGGGATAGGGTGGGATATGTGTTGGTGCAGGGGTTACGGGGATCGGGTGGGATATGTGTCGGTGCAGGCTCGATAGGCCGAAATGGCCTCTAACTGCACTGTGGGGTTTCTGTGATTCTGTGTGAATAGGTAGTGTTGGGTTGAAGTGAGCCAACACTTCCTGAGGTGATCAATGCCTTGCTTTTGCGAAAGGCCTTCTTACAGTCCTCGCTCCACTTCCATGGTACTTCTTTCTGCAAAAGAGCGTTCAGCGGGTGCAGCACCGTGGATAGATTTGGCAGAAACTTATGGTAATAGTTAATCAACCCTAGGAACGACCTCAACTGGGATACATTTTCCGGAGCGGGAGCCTTCACAACAGCTTCGATCTTGTCAGGTGACTTGTGCAGCCCCTCCTGGTCAATGACATGACCACAGTACGAGATCCGTTTCTGAAAGAACTCACATTTCTGGCGATTAACTCGAAGTCCATATTCCTTCAATCTGGTGAGCACCAGTTTCAAATTTGCAAGGTGTTCCTCATCGTCATCTCCTGTAATCAGGATATCGTCCAAGTAACATTGAGTGCTTGGAATTCCCTGTAATACCTGCTCCATGGCCCTCTGCCAAATTGCTGGAGCCGAAGCCACTCCAAAAACCAGTCTATTATATCGATACAAGCCTCTATGCGTGTTGATTGTGAGATACTGGCGCGACTCTTCCTCAACTTCCATCTGTAAGTACGCTTGCGCCAGGTCTATCTTGGTGAAGTGTTTCCCGCCAGACAATGAAGCAAAGATAGCCTCAATCCGCGGAAGCGGATATTGCACCGTGTGAAGCACCGGATTAACCGTGATCTTGAAGTCTCCACAGATGCGGACCTTCCCCGGTTCCCCTGGCTTGTTACTCGATGAACGCTTCATGACGGGAACAATGGGCGTGGCCCACTCACTCCAGTCCACCTTAGACAGTACTCCTGAACGTTCTAGCCCTTCCAGCTCAGCTTCCACAGCAGGTCGTATCGCATAAGGCTTTGAAAAATTTTGGGTTTGCATGTTCTGCAATCTTGATTTTTGCCGTAATTCCTCTCCGTGTTCCCAGTCCCTGTTGGAACACCTCTTTAGCCTCATCCAATATTCTGGACAATCGTGCAGGTTTGACATCTTTTTTTCCGGAATCTACCGTTATTGCTTTTAGGGAGTGCCAGTCCATATTTATTTTCCTGATCCACTCCCGTCCCAGAAGTGGTGGACCTCCCTCAGGTAGTACATACAAGTCCATTCCTTGGTGTTCTTTGCCCTTGTGTACCACCTTGACTTTTATCTTTCCGATGGGGTATACTCTCTGCCCCGTGTATGTCTGCAATACTATCTCCGTATCCCGTAGGGGAATATGTGTGAATAACCTTTTGTAATCTTGCTTATTCATGACCGTCAACGCCGATCCGGTGTCCAATTCCATCTTCACTTGGACTCCTGCTATCTGAAGTGTGACCCAGATAGTTTGTAGGTCAGCTTCCTTACTCACATTGTGAATTCTCAGACTACCCAGTTCCTTGCTGTTGGAGTCTGAATCCGAATTCTGTTCATCCGAACTCTTCTCAGCCACCTTATGTACCTTTCTGCACTTTTCCTGCGGTGACTTTTTGTTGCTGGTCTTCTTTCCTGACCGGCATACTTTAGCTATGTGACCAAGCTTGCCACATTTTCTACATTCCTGATTTTTAAACCAGCATTGGTTCTGATCGTGTGTTGTCTTTCCACAACGATAACATTTCGCTGTACCCAAAGCCATTTGATCTACGCTGAGTACCGCTGCCTTCAGCTGCATTTCCGCAGTGCCTCTCGCAGCGGCTTCGTGCGATGCTGCAATAGTGACAGCCTTATCAAGTGTAAGATCATTCTCTTCAAGCAGCCGCTTGTGTTCCTTCTTTCGACAATCCACACGAATTTGTCTCTCAGTGCCTCTGTCAGTCTTTCCCCAAACTGACAGTATTTCGCTAGCTTACGCAGTTCAATTAAATACTCCGCGTTGCTTTCCTCTTTCAGTTGCGTTCTCGCATAAAATTTAAATCGTTCCGCTAACATCAGCGGTGTGGGGTCCAAATGATTTCTCAGGACAGCAACAATGTTAGCGAAAGCCTGATCCGCCGGTTTAGCTGGTGATAGAAGATGCTTCAATAGCCCGTATGTCTTCGCACCCATTGAGTTTAGTAAGGTTAGTGCTTTATCTTCATCTGATATTTTATTTGCCTTACAATAAATCTCTATGCGTTCTACATATGTGGCCCAATCTTCAACATTGGCATCGAAATCATTGATGTTACCACGCTTAGGCATCCTCGCAATCTTCTTGAGAAACAAAAAGACATTTTTCTTTTTTTTTTTTAAATGGCGGTTTCCCGCGCTTGTCTTCTGCCCCCGCCTACGAAAATGGCGGCTTCCCGCGTTTGCCTTTCTCCCCCGCTGGCTGTAATGGCGATTGCCGTATTGCTGCGTTCGCCCTCCCCAGCGGTTCTCAAATCGTGCCTCCCAGCCCCTCTTGCAGTCCGGTCCTTTCCCCCGGCTGCGGCTGAGTTCTCCGCGGTTTTTTAAATTTTTTTTATTTTCTCCCGCACCTCACGGCCTCGGTAGCTGCCCGGCCTTTTTCCCCCCGGTCGCGGTCGAGCTCTCTCTCGACGCTGTTGCGTCTCCCAGCCCGGTCTTTTACACCGGCTGCGTTTGCATTCACCGCGGCTCCCGTGCCTTACACTGCCCCAGTCTCAGCGCCTCTGGCCCCGACTTCTGTCCGGCTCTTTTCCCCGGCTGTGGTCGAGTTCTCCGCCCTTATATCCTCCGTTTTTCCCTCCCCTACTTCACAGCCAACGTGGCCGACTTGCTGCTCGTCGCTGATCGGCTTACCCACCACCGTGATAGAAGGGATGATCACTGCCTGTTGCTGATGGAAGGCTTCGTGTCAGGATTCTTCCTTGCTCTTCAGGCCCGAGTCTTTTCTCAGCAGGATGATGAGGGCGGATGCCTCTTCTCGACGCCCGTTAAACTGCCTTGGATATATCTCTGCCGCAGGGTAAGATCGTCATCGTCGCCACTGTTAAGTCTGTGTGTTCTAGTTATTGTTAATAAGAATCACTGCACACAGACCACAAGAATAAATTCAACAGGTCTTTACTAGTCGAAGGTCAGGCTGAACTGCCCAATAAATCATTACACAGCACTTATATACCGGTGTGGTCACCACCGGTATTACAGTATACAGCAGCCAAGATAAAGTAGTGCATCTCTTAAAATAGTTCTCTTAAAGGTGGAACGGTTACATACACCACAATCACCCTCTGCCTCCTGCCACTAAGCCAATTTTGGATCCAATGTGCCAAATTGCCCTGGATCCCATGGGCTATTACCTTCTTGACCAGTCTCCCATGTGGGACTTTGTCAAAAGCCTTACTGAACTCCATGTAGATTACATCAACTGCACTACCCTCATCCACAGACCTAGTCACCCCCTCGAAAAATTCAATGAAATTGGTTAGACATGATCTCCCCCTGACACAGCCATGCTGACTATCCCTGATTAATCCTCGACTCTCCAAGTGGAGACTAATTCTGTCCCTCAGAATTTTTTCCAATAATTTCCCCACCACTGATGTTAGGCTCACTGGCCTGCAATTCCCTGGTTTATCCCCACTACCCTTCTTGAATAATGGTACTACGTTAGCTGTCCTCCAGTCCTCTGGCACCTCCCCTGTGACCAGAGAGGTTCTGAAAATTTGTGTCAGATCCCCTGCAATCTCCTCCCTTGACTCACACAGCAGCCTGGGATACATCCCGTCAGGGCCTGGGGATTTATCCACTTTTAAGCCCGCTAAAACCGCTAGTACCTCCTCCCTCTCAGTACTAATTTGTTCAAGTATATCACAATCCCCCTGCCTGATTTCTATGCCTACATCGTCCTTCTCCATAGTGAACACAGATGCAAAATATTCATTTAAAACCTCACCTACATCTTCCGGCTCTACACACAGATTGCCACTTTGGTCCCTAAGCCTCCCTTTTTTCCCTAACCCATTCTTGTATATCTCTTGACATCCAGGGTTCCATGGGCTTGTTGGTCCCACCCTTGACCTTTACGGGAACATGTTGGCGTTGAACTCTCTCTATTTCCTTTCTGAAAGACTCCCACTGCTCTGATGTGGATTTTCCTTCAAGTAGCTGATCCCAGTCCACTTTGGCCAGATCCTGCCTTATCATATTAAAATCGGCCTTCCCCCAATTTAGAACCTTTATTTCCGGTCCATCTGTCTTTTTCCATGACTACCTTAAATCTCAGCAAATTATGGTCACTGACACCAAAATGCTCTCCTACTGACACTTCTACCACATGCCCAGCTACATTCCCTAGAATTAGGTCCAGTACCGCCCCCTCTCTTGTAGGACTTTCTACATGCTGACTCAAAAAGCTCTCCTGGATGCACTTTAAGAATTCCGCACCCTCTAAGCCTTTCACACTTTGACTATCCCAGATAATATTGGAGAAGTTGAAATCCCCTATTATTTCTACACTTCTGAGATTTGCCTACATATCTGTTCCACTATCTCACCCTGACTCTTTGGGGGCCTATAGTACACTCCCAGCAAAGTGCTTGCCCCCTTTTTGTTTTTATGTTCTACCCATATGGCCTCATTAGAGGAACCTGCTAAGAGATCATCCCTCCTTACAGCACTAATTGACTCCTTGATTAATATTGCGACACCCCCCTCTGTCTCGCCTGAAGATTCTATACCCCGGAATATTGAGCTGCCAGTCCTGCCCCTCCCTCAACCATGTCTCTGTGATAGCAACAATATCATACTCCCATGTGTTCATCAACACCTTCAATTCATCTGCCTTACTCGCAAGACTCCTTGCATTAAAATAAATGCCATCCAGCCTTGCCATACTCACTTGTGCCATTACATATTTGCTCTGCCTTCCAGGCTGACTTGTTTTTTCCTCTATATTTGGTTGTGCATCACCCCCTACTATAGCTCCACTCAGTATCCCATCCCCCTGCCAAGTTAGTTTAAACCCCCCCCCCCCCCAACAGTACTAGCAAACCTCCCTGCAAGGATGTTGGTCCCACATGGCAGACTGGTCAGAAAAGTAAAAGTTAATGGGATCCAAGGGAAAGTAGCAAGTTGGCTCCAAAATTGGCTCAGTGGCAGGACACAAAGGGTAATGGTCAAAGAGTGTTTTTGTGACTGGAAAGTGATTTCCAGTGGGGTTCTGCAAGGCTCAGTACTAGGTCCCTTGCTTTTTGTGGTATTTATCAATGATTTAGACTTCAATGTAGGGGGTATGATTAAGAAATTTGCAGATAATACAAAAATTGGCCGTGTGGTTGACTGTAAGGAAGAAAGCTATAGGCTGCAGGAAGATGTCAATGGACTGGTGAGGTGGGCAGAAACGTGGCAAATGGAATTCAATCCAGAGAAGTGAGGTAATGCATTTGGAGGGCTAACAAGGTAAGGGAATACACAATAAATGGTAGGATACTGAGAAGTGTACAAGAACAGAGAGACCTTGGAGTGCATGTCCACAGATCCCTGAAGGTAGCAGCACAGGTAGATAAAGTGGTTAAGGAGGCATATGGGATACTTGCCTTTATTAGCCGAGGCATAGCATATAAGAGCAGGGAGGTTGTGCTAGAACTGTATAAAACACTAGTTAGGCCACAGCTAGAGTACTGCGTACAGTTCTGGTCACCACATTAGAGGAAGGATGTGATTGCACTAGAGGGTACAGAGGAGATTTACGAGAATGTTGCCAGGACTGGAGAATTTTAGTGATGAGGAAAGATTGGACAGGCTGGGTTGTTTTCTTTGGAACAGTTGAGGCTATGGGGAGTTTTAATTGAGGTGTATAAAATGATGAGGGGCCTAGATATAGAGTGGATAGGAAGAACATATTTCCCTTAGCAGAGAGGTCAAAACACAGGGGGCATAGGTAGAAGGATTAGAGGGGAGTTGAGGAGAACTTTTTTCACCCAGAGGGTAGTGGGGGTCTGGAATGCACTGCCTGAAAGGGTGGTAGAAGCAGAAACCCTCATCGCATTTAAAAAGTACTTGGATATGCACTTGGAACGTAGCCTTGCAGGTTACGGCACTTCAAGAGCTGGAAAGTGGGATCAGGCTAGATAACTCTTTTGGTCGGTACAGACATGATGGGCCAAATGGCCTCCTTCTTTGCCGTATGATTCATTTTTTTCTGGACTTTATGATCAACTTAAACCCTTTTTATTTAAGTTCAGACAGCAGATTTTATTACCATAATAAAAAGGATATATTACACTGGCCAGGAAGTGTACATTATGTTGAGGTGTAGGAACAGCTATATACAGGACAACTTATTCAGACTCTGCAATGATAACTGACTGGTAATAATAGATATTTAGGCAAAAATATAACATTAAAAAAGTAAAGTTTACTCAGTCCATCAAGTCCACTGCATATAGGAGTTACTCGATCATGCACTTTCCACCCACACCACCCCTTATTCTTCCATTTGAAAAAGACTCAAGTTCCATCCCCCGTCTCTCTTGACTGAGCATGTCTATGAAAAAAAATTCAAGCAGTGGTATTAATTAATATCTTTATAACCTTTAATCACCATCACAACAGATATATACGCAGCTCACTTTTATAGGTGTCAATCGACTGAATCAATTACCTACTCTGGGAGTCTGTTCCCTATGTTCACTATCCTGTGGGTACGTTTCCTTTTGAATCTTAGCCTTATTTGAGGTTTCTGGATTTTGTTTATGCGTCCTCTCATCCGATGATTACTCACCAAGTTAAAATAGTTTGCTTACTTGAACTTTATTTATATGTGACACTAATTTTAATTGCAAAACCTTCAACTGCTAACAAAAGAATTTCTAGCCAAGCTTTTGTAAAATATTTTCAAGAATAGATTTCCTTATTTAGTAATAACTTAAAGAACATTACCTATTATGGCTTGAAAATTTGTTGTGGCATGTTCTGTACTTCAAACTTATGCAGTGAGTCAACAGAAAGAAATTTTGCACTCAAAAGATATGATCAAAGAATAACATTTTAACAATCATTGCCCTCATCCTTGCAAGAAGGCAAGTACATTTAATTTCATAGTTCATAATGAATCACTAAAAAAAATTGTAAACCCAGCTCTGTCAAATTGGTGTAGAATCTTTTAATCCATCATAATTAATCACAAATTTCTTTCTACCCTTAATGGACTTGGCTGAATTCAGCTACATCACTTTCTTTCAACCACCTCCTGCAAAAAAAGTTACAGGCTACAAGTTTCAACTCTCACAACTCAAGGGCAGAACAAGCTTGAGGGGCTGAATGACCTACTCCTGTTCCTATGTTAAGTTACCTGAATTTATGCAGATAAAATTTGTACAGCACATTTTATTCATTATACTTAATGTCAAACTTCAGTTTCACTTTCCTATCTGCACATTTTGCATCACACTTCAGTCCGGACTGTCTCAAATTTAATTTCAGAAAAAGCAAATCACAGGAAGCAAGATAGACAATGTGCCAAACATGGGAAAGTGGGTAAATAAACACCCAATGAGAGAGTACTAAGGACATATGAAAGCCACTAATCCAGCATGAGTCAGCAAAAGCCAACTAAAAAACCTAATGAAATTGCTCAAAATATTTTTCAAAAACTTTTCAGCAGCCATCTTTGTTTCTAAGCTAAAGTTATACCACTGGAAAGAAGATTTGTGACATAAAAACACATTCAATAATTTACAGGAAAATGATCAAACTTACCTATGCAATTGGATTTTCAGCATGTAAAACATCTCAAAGTTTTGCCATCAGAAGTCTGTGGTTATTTGGAAAGCTGGAGTTCACAGGGGGTTCCCAGAGCAAACACGTACAGCTGAAGAGACTCAGTAAAGTAATAGTCTACAGCTCACAGAAAGCACGTGACAAGGCCCAGGACATTTTTTTAATGATTGACAGTAACACTAGTCATATCAAAGTTGGCTAGGCATTGCTGTTGATGAACCCCAACCCTGATATCCATTAGTTGAGAAGGACTGGCAACTATAGCCTCCAGGGAAGCCATTATTGAAAGTAGTTCGGATTTTATAAACTAAAACAAATGTAAGGTATCTATTTCGGAATTGTAACTGAAGTAATTTTCTATGAAAGTAAGTTACTACATTCAAGTGAATGACCTTTCATCAGAACTCTGATTTACATGTATTTTAAGCAGTTGGAACAGCTGCATTTATTCTATTTGAGAGAAAACGAAAAATTACAGTGAAAAGGGGGGCAATTTCTCGAAGGAAGTACCATTATTCAATTCCAGAGGGAGGTTCTGACTAAGCCTGGAATTTAAACATTTATTTAAGCAGAACCTTTTGCTAGTATAAAGTATAGTGCCAGAAATATTTGGTAAAGAAAATAGACACAATTTGTTTGATCTCTTCAGGGAAGCTTGCAATAATGTAACCTCCAAGACATTGAACAAAGCCATAGGAGGGCTGTAATATTTAGTTATATACAGCACATCTATTTTCTTTGTGTCAGAGATGTGTAATTAGCTCAACTTCAGGTTTCGAATGTACCCAGCAAGGTATACTGCAGGCACATTTGATTATTTCTATTCTGGTGACAGAGCAGTGCACAATGGTTAGCCTTTTTTCCCCTTCTCCTCCGAGAAGTACAATAGCATTTGCTTCGTATTAAGTATCCATCAAATAAGGAATTGAAGGAGCATTCTTGTAGCCTTTCACTATATGGTACAGTGCACTATGCACAAGACACCAACACTTTTGGGGCTTTTTTTTTTAAATGTAAAACTCTGTCTTTTCTTCTCCTTGCTCACTCTGTGTGTCCCCAGTTGCCTCAGAATCACTCAGGACAATAGTTTTGGAAGAGCACACATTTGTAAATATGAATTTAAATTATTTTCATCCATTATAATCCCCCCCTTCTTGGATTACTGTTTTATACCCAGAAAAGATTTAATTGCGAGTCTGAGCTGGACACAAACTCAGGTCCCAGAGGTTTAAGGTACATTATAGTAACACACAATATCAACCATATCCACTTTTGTCTCTTTTGGGCATTTCACAGATCCCATCTACATAATGGCTTAAAAATTCTCAACTTCACTTACCATTTTTATCTTCGTGTATCTAAAGTCTTCAACTAAATATACCTTCTTGTCACAGTGGTCAAATCAGTATTTACACTTTTCTACTACAATTTCCCAAACAAATTTCAACTAAAATTTGTAAGGATCAAAGGGAGACTAATAACAGTTTTCAGCGCAGCCTTCTCTCTCAGCAATCTAGCAGCAGTTTCTGCAAATGGACCTTTGTACCCTATAAACTGGAAGCTTTTCTTGTGCTGCCTTACAGGTCTCGAAATGCGTGATAGAGCAGCCAACAATGATCTCATTTGCAGTAATCTGTTTTCCATAACACTTTCAAATTCTCCTTGAAATGGCATAGATCACTGCACGAACCAGAGACAAAAAAAGCAAGGAAGTGGCTCTATATAGCAGGAGCTTGTTATTTTTTAATATTTCAGAAGGCCACTTCTGACCTAAGGCTTCAGGTAGACACTGGACCACTGTAAGTCTTCTCTGACTTACAGCTCACTATTGTATCTCCCTAGATACATGGAGCCATATTTTGTGACCCCTTCGGGTGTGTACGAGCCCGTAGGGGCCGTGCAAGTTCCGGGTTTAGGCATGTGAAGATGGGCCTCTGCGGGTAGAGAGGCGTATGGCCTGCTTTTACCAGCATAAGAGTTTTAAAAAATAGAAAAATAAAATTTTATCACTCATTTATAAATGTAAAACTCTTCAATTAGGTAAGTTTATTTTTAGCCCCCTAAAAAAAAATTTTTTCAAAAAATTAAATTTGTTTAAAATATTTAATTAAATGGTATTTTAATTAATTTTAAATGTGTAATTTAAAAAATCATGTGTTGGTGTATTTTTTAAGTGATTCCCATTCATACTTATTGGAGATCCGTACGTACGGAACTCCAGTAAGTATGAATGGGGATTTCCTTCTTTATTGGTTGGCCTGGCCCACATGATCCCAGGGGCGCCTACGAACTGCCTGCATCCCTGGAATACGGTGACTTCTGCCCGCGCGGACCCAGAGGCGCACAGGATCGCAAGCCTCTGTATCTCCCGGGCCACCAGGTACATTCGTAGAAGCCTCCGATTGCAAATGTTGGCCCATGGTGCCATACAGTGTCTGCACGGGTCATCACACACTGGAAAACAGTCCAATGCAACAGAGGATGGTGCTTCACCACCTGACTTGGGCTGTTTTTGCAAGTGTGCATTTCATTTTGTATACCATTGAGCTTTAGGCACAGACCAAAGTATGACCTTAATATTATCACAGGCTTTTAACATGGCTCATCAAGGTCAGACTGGTTAGGTGCACAGCAGGAAGATTCTAATTATGCCCTCTTATGAGGTGATCTCCTGCCTTCAGCCTTCACTAGTTTCCTCAATATTTTCTCTTGCAGTCCTGTTCCTCCCTTCAGGTTTCCTTTTGTCTCCATGGAACCATGGTTCTGCAGCCAACGCATTTTACTTTGGTCTTAGACATTATGGATTTTACAGCCTTGTTAATTTGGGTTTGGGAAAGAGGACTGTATACTAGCCCTTCTTCACTACATCTCTCTCCCCCATCACCAATTTCCCTCCACACACATAAGGCAAGTTGCATTTGGTTCTGTTGCCTGATATTTTTTTGGCAAGCTGCTAACTGAATTATACTGTCATTATACTTGGTAAAGAATTTCCCGCGACCCCTCCATAATGTCCCAGGTTCAATCCCCAGTTTGTACTGAATTAGCTGAGCTCAACCAGGACAAT
Source organism: Somniosus microcephalus (assembly GCF_052327205.1). Classification (NCBI taxonomy): domain Eukaryota; kingdom Metazoa; phylum Chordata; class Chondrichthyes; order Squaliformes; family Somniosidae; genus Somniosus; species Somniosus microcephalus. Next base: position 6,295 of record NW_028225685.1, on the reverse strand, counting down.
TGTTGAGCGTTATAATTAGCCTCAGCAGCCTTTGGCTAGAAAAAGGGAAAGTTCCTACTCCTGACTGGTATCCAGTATTTACTGTGTACAATTCTGGTTGCAATATCATAAAAAGGATATAGAGGCACTGGAGAGGGTGCAAAAACGATTTACATGGATGATACCAGAAATGTAAGGTTATACCAATTAGGAAAGAATGGACAGGCTGGGTCTCTATTCTCTTGAAAAGGGAAGGCTGAGGGGTGACCTAATAGAGAGCTTTAAAATTATGAAAGATTTTGATAGAGTAGACAGAGAGTGTTTCCACTTGTGGGGAAGAGCAATACTAAAGGCCATCAATACAAGATAGTCACCAAGAAATCCAAGTCACCAAGAAATCCAACAGGGAATTCAGAAGAAACTTCTATACCCAAAGAGTGGTGAGAATGTGGAACTTGCTACCACGGAGTGGTTGAAGTGAATAGTACAGATGCATTTAAGGGGAGGTTCGATAAGCATATGAGGGAGAAGGGAATAGAGGGTTATGCTGATAAGAGTTAAATGAGGAAAAAGGGGAAGGCGTCTCGAGTGAAGCATAAATGCCGCATGGACTGGTTGGGCTGAATGGCCTGTGTCTGTGCTGTGTATCCTATGCAATCCTATGTAGACTCCTGCTGGAAAGTGTGCATGTGGGCAAGGACAGGATCAAGCATGATCATTATACTTCCATCCCAACTGAAAATACAAAAAGCTTGCAGACACTTGACCACCAAACCTCATGCTTGAAGAATAGCCACTTGCGCCAAGTTGCCAGATGGCTACTGGCACCCATAGTATCATATCCCAGCACAAGTCAGCATCTGCAGGAGAGGAGAGCTAGACAAATTTTGGATCTAGCTTCAGGTGGGCAGGAAAACAACTGCAGTCTGCTCAACTTTTTAAAATTACCATTTTATCTGATAGACTGGCTGGTAGAATCTCAAATACTCTGTATTGCAATTATACCTGCAGCAAAGGAGAGTACCTCGCATTTAAGAGGTGGAATCCAAACATCTTATTCTGAAGCACAGACTGCTGGAATCCACATTTAGAAGTAGCTGGTACATACCTCTCAGTTGTTCTGGTCATAAAATGATGTTCGGAGATAGTACACCACTGTAGAGCAACATTGATTTTTCAGCAAATTTCTCCTTCCCCCATTTAAAAAAAATGAACCAGCAAGCAAAACTATTCCTTTTAAAATCAATCACCAACCTTTGCAAAAAAAAATTTTAAATTTAAAACAAGCAATGGTTTGATTTTATTTCCGCCACCCTCAATGAGTTATTCTCTCCCACCTCCTCAGACTCCATCACACACAATCCCCATTGTTGTACTATTCTCAGGTCTACACCGATTACATTTTATGCTTGTGCAGTTTCACACGTAATTACAATGTCCCCTACCAGCAATACTCGGCAAAAAAACAGTTCAAGTTGTATAGATAAAATTGTCCATATGTTGCTCTTGAGGGCATCATCTAAAAATTACACTAATCCTTGTACAAAACTGTCACTTTTAGTGCAATATCCCATGTTTGTTCAATGAAATTGCTAGACTGCAATGACAGCTTCATCTCTATATTGTGCTTTTTCATGTCTCAAAAAGATTTACAAAGTGGAAGCATGGCCTATTAAATGACACTTAATGGACCTCACATTTAGCAAACAACGGCAAGGTTTTTAAAATTCGTTCCTGGGATGTGGGCGTCACTGGCAAGGCCAGCATTTACTGCCCATCCCTAATTGCCCTCGAGAAGGTGGTGGTGAGCTGCCTTCTTAAATTGCTGCAGTCCGTGTGGTGAAGGGACTCCCACAGTGCGGTTAGGAAGTTCCAGGATTTTGACCCAGTGACGTTGAAGGAACGGCGATATATTTCCACGTCAGGATGGTGTGTAACATGGAGGTGTACCCATGCGCCTGCTGCCCTTGTCCTACTAGGTTGTTGAGGTCGTGGGTTTGGGAGGTGCTGCCTAAGAAGCCTTGGCGAGTTGCTAGTGTATCTTATATATGGTACACACTGCAACCACGGTGTACCGGTGGTGCAAGGAGTGAATGTTTAAGGTGGTGCATGGGGTGCCAATCAAGCAGGCTGCTTTGTCCTGGATGGTGTCGAGCTTCATGAGTGTTGTTGGAGCTGCACTCATCCAGGCAAGTGGAGAGTATTCCATCACACTCCTGACTTATGCCTTGTAGATGGTAGAAAGGCTTTGGGGAGTCAGGTGAGACATACGCTGCAGAATACCCAGCCTCTGACCTGCTCTTGTAGCCACAGTATTTATGTGGCTGATACAGTTAAGTTTCTGGTCAATGGTAACCCCCAGGATATTGATGGTGGTGGATTTGGCGATGGTAATGCTGTTGAATATCAAGGAGCAGTGGTAAGACTCTCGCTTGTTGGAGATAGTCATTGCCCGGCACTTTTGTGGCACAAATATTACTTACCACTTAACAGCCCAAGCCTGAATGTCATCCAGGTCTTTCTGCATTTGGGCATGGACTGCTTAATTATCTGGAGGAGTTGTGAATGGAACTGAACACTGTGCAAATCATCATCAAACATCCCCACCTCTGACCTGATGATGAAGGGAAGGTCATTGATGAAGCAGCTGAAGATGGTTGGGCCTAGGACAGAAAACAGCGAGTTGTGGTAAATGGCTGTTTTTCAGACTGGAGGATGGTAGACAATGGTGTTCCCCAAGGGTCAGTGCTGGAAAGTTTCCGGTAAATTTCCGGAAATTTTCCACGGGAAGTTTAGCTTGGGAATTTTGCCCAAAAACGCACATGCTAGCATAATATTGTTTTTTTTGTATTTCTTTCTTTTTTTTCCCCCCACAGGTCCTCTCTTAAAATTACTAACAGAGATGGAATCTTAATTATTAAGGAATTTCTTAATCAATATATGTTTATCTTCTTACTTGGCTTGTTTTAATAATTACAAGTTTTGTGTGTGACTGTGAACAAATGTGTCCTGATTGGTTGGATGAGTGGATGAGCGATTAGCTCCCTCTATTTGTAATATTTGCATATCGAATTGTGATTGGCCTGCAGGCATCTGTAAGACTGCTATAGTTTTTTTTAAGATCCAGGTTAGGGGTCCTGAGGGAAGTCATTTTGTTTTCTGCTGATGTTGTGATGATGCAGTAAGTAAATCAGACTTTATACCAAATAAACCAGTTACTTGTTGAACTCTGTTGTCCTTCAATTTAAAATAAACAAAATAATATACTATTGGTGATGTAGCGTCGTGTGTGTACAGGTCATGCTTCCATCACATGGAGCATCAGCAAAAATGTACTCACCCTGTTGCAATCGTGCTGATCGACCGCAGTTCGACACAGAGATGAATGCCCTTTATTTCTCTGCATAGAACAATGCCACGTTTACCGTCAGATGTGTGGAAGCATTTTACCCCAGGCATTAAAGATGGAAAGACTGTGTACATGTGCAAACACTGTAGAAAGCCATATGTAAAGAATGCCACAAAGATGCAGCAGCATTTATCCAAATGCAACAACTTCACTCAAAGCTCACAGCAGTCAGCCCAGAGTTCCTCTGCTTCCATTCAAGATGATGATGGTTCTCATTCAGCATCAGGCTCTTTATCATCAGCAACTCCTGGCCCACTTGGAAGGTTCTTTGATACAATGGATAACCATAGCCAGAAGAATGCAGATGAGTGCCTTGCTCGAGCTGTATATGCAACAGGCTCACCCCTCATGCTCACAGCCAATGTGTACTGGAAGAGATTTTTCAATGTTATTCACCCTGCATACTGTCCTCCCACCAGACATGCTTTGTCTACTTATTTGCTGGAGGCTGAGTATAACAGAGTCCAAGGAAAGCTCAAAGAAACGATAGCGATGGCAGACTGTGTTGCAGCGGTCATCAACGATCTTGGATCACAAAAGGTCTTTGCAGTAGTTACTGACAATGCTGCGAATATGAAGGCTGCTTGGGCTCAAGTGGAGGAGGCCTACCCTCATATTACGTCTATTGGGTGCGCAGCTCATGGGCTTAACCTGCTCAAGGACATCATGGGTTTGAGAACCATGGAAGCACTGTACAAGAGAGCCAAGCAAGTTGTTAAGTATGTCAGGGGAAAACAGGTAGTTGCAGCAACCTACAACTCCAAGCAAATGACAAAGAACAAGAACACCACACTGAAGCTGCCCAACAACACTAGATTGAAGGAGATGACGCTGTCTTGTCAGATGTTCTCAGGCTTTTTACTGATTTAAAAGAACAAATCAGCATTGCCCTACCCACATCCCTGCTGCTCAAAGCAGAGGAGAAGGCAATTGTTCAATTCATACAGACGCGTCAAGAATTTTGTGTCAAGCCGATTCATGCTGCAGCATACATGCTGGACCCAAAGCATGTTGGGAGACCAATACTTTCTGGAGAACAGATCAACAGCGCTTACAGTGTGATTTCTACCCTCTCACACCATCTCAATCTGGATGTGGGCAAAGTTCTGGGAAGTCTGGCAAAGTTCTCTACCAAGCAAGGTCTTTGGAATGGGGATGGGATATGGGAATCATGCAAGCATATCAGTGCACATACCTGGTGGAAGGGACTTTGTGCATCTGAGGCCCTGTCACCTATTGCATCGGTGATACTCCAAATCCCACCTTCATCAGCGGCCTCTGAACGAAACTGGTCATTTTTTGGGAATACGCATACAAAGGTGCGCAACAGGCTGACTAACAAGAGAGTGGAGAAACTGGTGGCTATCCGGGCGAACCTACAACTTATTGAGCCAGATACAGAAGTGTCCACCACACAGCTAGACACTGACACAGAGGAGGAAATGGACACGTCCGAGCCAGAGTCAGAGAATCAGGAGGAGCAATGAGGAGCAGAAGACTCAAAGGGACAAAATAAGGACAAATTACAGGCTAAATAAGCTGACGCTCTTTTTATTTTATTTTAGATGGGTCTTTTTTGTGGGGGTTCAATAAAGTTCAAAATTATAACCTAAATAAAGTTTTGAAAGCCTGTTTTTATTTGTATGGAACAGTATGTCTATTTTGACGACAAAGATAATATAAGGGTCAGAGGCAAAAAACATCAGTGTGCAAAAAAACTCAAAATTCCTGAAAATTGCCATGGAAAGTTTCCTCTTTTAAAAATTCCCAGAATTTTGCAACCCTAGCTGGGGCCATTGCATTTTTTTTGATATATATAGATGACCTGAAATTGGAATACAAAGTAGAATTTCTAAATTTGCCGATGACACCAAACTTGGGGGTGTGGCAAACAGTGAGGATGATACCAATCGACTGCAGCAGGACATAGAAAGACTAGCAGAATGGGCAGACAAGTGGCAGATGGAATTTAATACAGAGAAGTGTGAGGTGATGCATTTTGGCAGAAGGAACAGGGAGGGGCAATATACACTTAATGGCACAGTTTTAAAGAGTATGCAGGGACAGAGGGACCTGGGAGTTAATGAAAATAGGTCCCTGAAAGTGGCAGGGCATATTTAGAGAGTGGTTAGCAAAGCATTTGGGATCTTGGGCTTCATTAATGGAGGTATTGAGTACAAAAGTAGAGAAGTTATGCTGAACCTTTATAAAGCACTGGTTAGGCCACAACTGAAGTATTGTGTCCAGTTCTGGTCACCACACTTTCGGAAGGATGTGAAGGCCCGAGAGGGTGCAGAGGAGATTTACCAGAATGGTTCCGGGGATGGGGAATCTTAGCTACAAGGACAGGTTGGAGAAGCTGGATTTGTTTTCAAAAGAGCAAAGGAGGTTGATGGGTGATTTGATAGAGGTGTACAAGATTATGACGGGTTTGGATAGGCTAGACGGGGAAAGGCTATTCCCACTAGTTACATAGAAACATAGAAGATAGGAGGAGTAGGCCATTCGGCCCCTTGAGCCTGCTCCGCCATTCAATGAGATCATGGCTGATCATCCAAACTCAGTACCCTGACCCTGCCTTCTCCCCATATCCCTTTAGCCTTAAGAAATATATCTAACTCCTCCTTAAATATATTTAACTAGCTGGAGTGCCCGGCGGTGCTAAGGGTTTTTTTTTTTTTTTTTGAGGGCATGTTGTTGTTGGAAGAGAGAGAGAGAGAGACCGACCGGGGGGGGGAGAAGAGAGAGAGACTTGGGGGGTGGAGGAGAGAGAGAGACTGGGGGAAGAGAGAGAGAGAGAATTAGCAGACATGCTGGAGCAAAGCGAGTCACCAGGTCTCCGTCTCCTAGATGGAGAAGTGAAATCCCTGTTCTATGCGGACGACCTGGTTCTGCTGTCTCCCACAG